>NW_023466706.1:0-7266 GCF_013731165.1 Rhagoletis pomonella
TTTTTTCTACTCACCTCCTGAAACGATTTACTATAGTTGTAGAACGGATCATTGGGACATTTCTCAATTTCGCTTTTACTGCGTCCAAAGCGACCGCTGAAGCGAAACGATTTCGGTGAGAGACGCAACTTAGGAAACGAATCACCGCGCTCCGACTTCTTCGGCTTGGCATGACTCTGTGTAGTTGGCTGTGTTGGTGTTACGCGATCGCTGCCAGTGTTGGTGGATGCAAGAACCGCAACACCGCCACCGGCACCACCACCACCACCACCACTACCGCTGCCATCAAAACTGGCATTACTATCGGCGCTACAACTGCCACCCAGTGCCGACGACAAGGCAGGTGTAGTGTTGCCATTTTGTGTGTGCACCGAGGATAAGCCAGTATTAGTGAGTGCGGCTGGTGGTGAGGTTAGAGCAGCGGTTAGAGGCGGTGAGGCGCCCTGACTATTGATGAGTGCAGCAAAATTCTCCGGACCATTGCCATGATTATATACATCGGTGCGATAGATGACGCGTACGCCCATTTTAACCGAGGCGCGTCTGTGGAATTTCTCATCCGTTTTGTCGGCTAGATGAAGGAAGAGAAACAAAAACTTTTGTGTGAGAATTATTAATAGGCTTGAGAGTAGAGTGAGTGAGCGAGTGTGTGAATTCAGTAGAAATTAATCGATAAAAGTAAATCAATCGTTGTCGGGTGTGACAAGAGCGAGAGCGAAAGCGCGTGGATGGAAGAGTAAGTTTGTGTGTGTGTGTGTGTGTACTTGGAAAATGTTGATTGCGCTTTAAAAAATTGCCAGTTGAAAGAGGTAGTTGCGTGCGACTAACGAGGCATTGGCCATTCAAATGGCTTTTAGCATTTAATGGATTTTTTAAGCGGCTTATCGACCGTACTTTAACTCGCTATATTCTCCTATCCGCTTCTCTCCTGCTTCGTTTAATGCATATAAACATACATATGGCGCTGCACAAAATGAAAAGGATGAAAGTGAAAGTCTAGTGACGACCATAACAGGTATACCTGAAACCACAAAGGATGACCATGTCACATACATTTGAACACCACCAGATGCATGCATGGCGTCTCGTTTTTGGTCACCTGAGCGGCGCAGTTTTTTTGCTCGCTTCGGCTTTCGCTGTAACACTGCTCCCAAAGCAGCTGTGCAATTTCACTATTTCGCTGTTGTTGTCAATCCTTTTTCTGCTAAATTGGCAGTATGTCCTTTTCAACTGACCCTCGACGAAGGTGGACGTGCGACAAAGAGTATTACATACATGCATTGTGCGTTGTGAAGTGCCTTCGCATGTATGCATGCATGTGCTTGGACGGACCTGTGTATTTGAAAGTGTGCCATACATACATAATTGCCGGAAACTTGGTAGCGTGTCCTCGTGTGGACAACGTTTAGCGCATATTTGACTGCGAGCAATTTTGTTAATTACGCAACTACGTTGCTGTTAGTGTGCGGTTAGTAATCAAAGAGGTTGAATGTCTCCTTGGAGATGACAGCGATTGAGGGTTTATTACTGCTTTTTGGTTTGTCAGAAGTCATGAAAATAATGATGAAGGACAAATTCTAAAAGATATTTTCCAAGATCTGAATCCGAGATTAAACAACAGAATTAAAACTTCAGAATCTGGAGAAAAAGCTTTTAAAGTTTCCGACGGAACGAAATAATTATTAAGAGCTAAGAGAGCTCGCAATTCGAGTAGCTCCCATTAAGAGTACAACTTTATTTTGATCAGTAGAAAAGTTTTGAGTGGCTGAACGTAGGGTATCTCCAGATATGAGCAGAGTTAAGTCTGGTTGCGTTACAGCCGTTCTGTAACCTACCTTTAAGATTGATAAGGAGAAGTTTTATTAAAATTTTTAGGCTTCCGGGTATCTCCGGGAAGTGCAAAACACGAAATTCCCAACTTTTCTTGATCGGTTGAGTTGCAGTTGTGCGCTTTGACAAGTTAATGCATTTGGATGTGATCCTGGACAGGATGGTTTCATGGAAGACAAATATTTACAACGGAGTCAAAAAAGGTAGCACTTGCGCTAGAGTCCCGACTGCAAAGAAGAAACCTGAGGGAATAGGTGAAGAAGCTGTGCCTAGCAACCAACCCGCACCCATGCGAACAAGGCTGAAGCATTCTCCGCAGTCATAAGGCTGAGAAGCTCTGCTTTCTCCTTCAGTCTGAAGTATAAACACTGCGAAATCTTTAGAAATATGGATTTCATACCTGAATAAGTGGCTTGGTGCATACACCGGCTGGCTCCGATGAAATCTTCCCCTACACATATACCTCTAAGTGGTGAATAGGAGAGTGCAGCTGAAGTGCAGTAAACATTTTCACTAATAGATTGAACTTGGACAGATGGAGTTGTAAAAAGTTTGTTCTGTCCTAGTCAGAATTATTTATGCAGCGCATCCTAGAACCCTTCATGGTACGATCTAAACTGCCCGGGAACTGTCTGAGCTGCATCTTGATTGGATCGGATTATGTACCTCCGATTCCTTTTTATTTAGATCACAGGGCGTAGTAACTTTTCTGGAAACGGCATGGCAGATGAATTAGCTTCTGTGATATTATTTGTAGTTGCCTCAGCGAGTGTTGGGCGGAAGCCGTGACCTGGAAAGTCTTTCTGTACGGCAGTCGAGGAGTTCCTCGAACCGACTGAGAGCCAAATATCATTGCCGCTAGATGCCTTAATCGGGCACTTTTTTATAAGGAACCCATACCCTACGACTCAATATAGGTTTGGACCGATGTTGCCGTAGCTAAGAATTTCCTTCTCATCCGCTTTATTTTCATTATATTCAGTTTTAAACGCCTAATATTCCATCACCACTAACAAATAAATTTCAATAGTGAGCACCTGGTAGCTATAAACAACATCTCTTCGGGGGGCTCGCCTCCCAACTCAACGTAATCTACGAGTATTATGGATCTCCTCAAGTAACTAGCACACTGGTGTATAACTTGGGGTGAATTTGTGAATTTTAGTGCGATTAATCAAATGTATACCAAAATTCGTAAATTTACACCAAGTTATACACCAGTGTGCTACTTGAGTCCTTATCACTGTCATTCAATGTCATTGGCTATATTATGATAATCTTACTCGCAATGCATTCGTATGCATATTCGCATTCGCATTCGTCTTCGTGTTCGTATTCATTTTCATATTCATATTCTTATTCATATTCATATTAGTATTCACATTCAGATTTATATGCATATGCAAATTCATATTCATACTCATATTCTTATTCAGTACTCATACTCATGTTCATATTCATATTTATACTCATACTCATATTCATATTCATATTTATATTCATAATCATTTTCACATTTGTGTTCATATTCATATTAATACTCATATTCATACTTATATTCATATTCATACTTATATTCATACTCAGTATTCATACTAATATTCATATTCATACCCATGTTTATATTTATATTTATACTCATATTCGTATCTATCAGGCATGCTCTGCAATTCACTTCCGAGTGAATTTCAATCAAATCCCCTTTGAATTCAAATTGGCAGTGGTTTAAATTCACTCGGAAGTGAGTTGCAGAACCTACCTGTATATTCAGTATTCATATTTATATTTAGTATTCATACTAATATTTATGTTTATATTCATTATCATAATCGTATTCATATTCATATTCGTATCTGTATTCAGTATTCATATTAATATTCATATTCATATGTATATTCATGTTCAAATTCATATTCATGTTTATATTCACATTCATATTTATAGTCATTTTAATTTTTTTATTCGTATTCATATTCATATTCATATTGATTGATACTCATATCATATTCATATCCATATTCGCATATATCACATTTGTATTCAAATTCACATTTACATATATTGATATCCATATTTATATTCATGTTCATATTCACATTTATATTCATATTCGTATTCATATTCATATTCATATTCATATTTATATTTATATTCATATTCATATCTATATTTATATTTATATTCCTATTTATATTCATATTCGTATTCCTATTGCATTTGTATTCGTATTCCTTTTGAATCATAATTTCTTACCAATAGTTTTTTCTATTTTGCTGACTTTTTCATACTCAGCAACGCTTCATATTTCAGCCAAGTTAAGCTACTTACTGAGCTGATTCCTTTTCGATTACTTGCGTTTTCTATTGTTTCATTGCCTGCTAAAGGATTTTGCATATTTTCTACTTTTCCTTCTTGTTTAAATTCCAGTCCAATTTGCTGATCTTTGAGGATTATTTTTTCCTTTTCACTTGGCGTTTGTATGGAAAAAGTACATATCGGCGGCAGTGTGCAAAGCTGCATATTTAAATCGGAATTTAATAAAATTTCCGTTGCTCTGATGCAATTGAATTTCTGTATTTGATTGGGTTGTTGGTGTCTGAACATTCCAGAGCACTGCGGAAAGGCCAAAGCATGCTGCGGTTGGAACAGTTGAGATTGGCTTTATGTAGTTAAATAAATTTTCTGTATTATTCCATTTCAGTCCGTGAGAAATGTCTGTATGTTTGCACATACATTTTTGCTATTGATTGTGTTATTGTGGATTTAGTGAAATGATTCGACCAAGAAATTCAATATTTGCTCATTTCTGTGGATTTATTGAAAATATGTATAATCGCACGAGAATACCATCGTTTAAATATTAAAACAAAGCTATTTATCAAAATTTAAAAATTCCTTTTTTAAAATGTATATGCACCTTTTTTCATTTGTGCTGATGTGCTAATATTAAAAAAAAATGTTTATTACACAGTTTTGCCTAAATTTCGTTCGAAACCCAGTACTGTTTAATTGGTCAGATTTGAGCTTTATATGGTTAAGGGTATTTGTTTCTAGAGACACCACTTCAGGGCGATGCTGGGTGAAGCCAAAAGAGAGCAAAATCTACATATTGCAGTCGTTAGCTGTATTTGACTTACATTTTTTTTTTTTAAAGGAACGTATTTTAAGTTGGGTTACAGGCCTCTCACTCTTCTTATAAAATATACGAAACCTGCTTCCCATTTTTCCGCTGCTTATAATTTTTGGTATGCAGTTTGTTATATGTCGCCGGTCATCTGCAAAATTTGGTATGTAAGTCAACCTCAATTATCTGTTTTTCTATCATGTGTCATGTGTCAGTTGTCAGCAATTATATGCTAAATTTAATTTAAAATAGCCAATAACCAAAAATTTAAATTTAACAATTTGATTTCTTGAACCACTCTTGTATTTTTCGCTGTCATTTGTCATGTGTTAAATTTGGATTTTAGTTCTCATTAGATTTGGTTATGAAGAACTAATTCGACAGCTGTTTTAACTGTTGTTTGTAGTTGCTTAGCAGTCATGTGTCAGCTGTCAGCTGTCATTGGTTAAATATCGTATAAAAAAGTAAAATTTCTATCGATTTTAACTATTGTAATTTTATATTGACTATCTGTCATAGGTTTCAATCTTTCTTAGAATTGAAAATTTTTATTGAATTTTTGTCAATTTTAATGCAATTTAATACGTTAACATAAATTTTCTTCGCCTTCGTTTGGCGATTCTACCGAACACATTTCAAAACCAAGAACACCGTTGGAAAGGTATTTTTGTGTAGATGACTGATAGTTTCAAAGTTATGGCCAAAATCGTCAATTAAAAATTTACGCATTTGTTGCAACCTGTTTAATTTGAGTGAATTTCGCATTTTGTTTCACTTCGGGTTGGATTTTGTAATGAAGATACATGTGATGATGAAGAAATAAATGATAACGCTTAAGACAAAAAAGCTAAGGAAAATTTGAAGATAAAGAAAAGAATGACAACAATAAGAGATAAACAAAAATTAGGGTAGCTGAAAGGTTAAGAAAATTTATTGAAAATTTTCAATGGGAATCAAAATAAATTTAGTTATAAAAAATTTTGTTTTTTGAAGATTATTAAGTTGCCGAAATTCATCGAATCATTGAATTTTGTAGTTATTGCAATTTATGGAGTTATCCATGTGTGTTGAGTTGTCCCAACATATCGAATTATTATCGACAATGGATTAATGTTTTTTTGAGTTGTTGAAATTTATAGACACAGAAAAAGAGTGGTCAAAATTTACGGATTTAACGAACTATAAAAATTCATTTTATCGAAATTTGTCAAGTTAATAGAATTTTTGAAGTTATTGATATTTGTTGAACTATCAATATTTATAGAGTTAACGAAGTTTATCGAATAATCGTAACGCATCGACTTCTTTCAAATTATCCAGTAATCGACATTTATTTATTTACTGAAATTCGTCGATTTATTGAATCGAAGTTTTTGGAATTTTCAAATATATAAATTTATCAATTTATCACTGCTTATCAGAATTTATGGGGTTACCATAGTGTAAATTTGTCGATAGCATTACAAAATATGAGCTAAGAAATTGACCAAGTTATCGAAATTTATATAGGCATCCCAAGTTTATCGAGTTATCGATTTATATCGAGATATGTACATTTTTGTGTTATCGAAATTTATCGAGCCATCGATTTTTTTTATGAGTTATCGGATTTTAGTGCTTTTGAAATTTATTGAGTTATCGATATGTATCAAATTATCGAAATTTATCGACAAACTGGAAGGTGTCGGGCCAATTCCTAGTCCCGTAAAAGTCTTCGAAAAACCTTGAAAGATATAAAAATTTCAGTCAAGTTTTAATTTAAAAGCAGGGGATTTTCCGGTAAATAATGTTCCACCTTACATACATATGAGTTAAACGACATGTTAAGTTAGAAAGCCTGCCATGTGTCAGCAGTCTACTGTCACATTCTGAATTCGGTTTATAGGAAGGAGGTGATGAAACCTTGAACTAACGACAGCTTTTTCTTAACCTATTTTTAGGTGCTTTTCAGGTATTTGTCGTGTGTCACGCGTAAACTATTATTTGTTAAATTTTGTATGGAAGCAACAATTGGGTAAAATTTTTAATAATAGGAGTCATTTTTATTTCGCCCCTAAATTTTGTTTGGTATGTAGTACCAATTCAAGTACTCAAAATTATTACTCACATACATCGTATTTTCCATTTGGCTTTGTTTGCCTGTCATATGTCATGCGTCATCTGTCATCTAAATTTAATTTTAAAGAACCACTTTTTCTAAGACTATTTATCGACCACTCTTTTTCCAACTCATGTGTCATGTGCCATCTGTCAGCTGTCATTTGTTGAATTTGCTTGGAAAAGTCATTGGCCAACGCTTTTTAATCTTTTTT
>NW_023466707.1:0-7266 GCF_013731165.1 Rhagoletis pomonella
GTTATGTTATGTTATGTTGTGTTATGTTATGTTATGTTGTGTTATGTAATGTTATGTTATGCTATGTTATGTTATACCGTGCTAAGTCATATTATGTTATGTTATCTTATGTTATGTTATGTTGTGTTGTTTTGTGTTGAGTTGTGTTATGTGGTGTTGTTATGTTATTTTATGTTATATTCTGCTATGTTGTTCAACGCATTTCACCTCAATTCAGTTCAATTAACTCAACCCGGCTCAACTCAGCCCACCTCAGCTCCCCTTATTTTAAAAGGTTGAATTTCAACCGCTGGGCGAACACTAGTACAAATAAAAACTAAGTGCGCCCGGGCCACACTGAAGAAGTGAAACTTACGTTACATAACTATTTTGTCTCATAACCAATATACATACATATGTGCATACATAAATACATACATCTGCTTTTGTTTCAGTTTAAATTCAAACAAACAAAATCGATAGTAACATCCAAGAAAATATCGCTAACAAAACCGATACAAAAATCGATAACAAAATCGATGACAAATTCAATAGATATTAGAAAATCGATAACTAAATCGATAACAAAATTCGATAAATAATCGACAACAAAACCGATAAATAATCAATAACAAAATCGATAAATAAACGATAACAAAATCGAACACCAAATCGATAACAAACTCGATAAAAATTTCGATAGCACAATTGATAATACGTGATATTGGTGGCAAAATCGATTAGATAATCGATAAAAATGTCGATAACAAAATTGATAAAAATATCGAAAAAAAATCGTTAAAAATATCGATAAAAAATCGGAAGAAAAATCGATAAATAATCAATCACAAAATAAATAAATAATCGATAACAAAATCGGCATCAAAATCGATAAATAATCGATAACAAAATCGATAAACAATCGGCAAGGAAATCGATAACAAAACCGATAAAATTATCGATTATTATATCGATAAGCATCGAGAATTCCGAAAATCAGTAAAAGTAGGAGTTGCGAGGTACCGCTGGTGAATTTCTACACGGATGGGTCGAAGCTTGACGGAAGTGGTGGTTCTTTCCTGCAGGGCCTTGCAGAGGATACTATACTACTGGTATTTCCGCGATGGGGCTGTCGCAGATGTTTACAAAACGATGCGATGCAAAACATATGAATTGCTAACTTATATCTTTACCTTTTTTAGACATAACTGAAATTTTATTTAGATTTTATAAGCTTTATTTTTTTTGCCAGTTAAGCATTTTCTCTAGAAAAGTTCTGGCAACACTGGTCTGAAGACACCTCTGTGTCTGAGTTCTGTGGATGAGTTCCAAACATACATCAGTAAGGAAATTTTACATAAAATTTGACCATTCAGTGAGGAACTCTCCTGAGGGAAATTAAGGGTTTTTTTTTATTATGATGTGTGAATTGTATACAAGCTTTGGCGTCGCCAAAGGTAATCAACTTTCTCGTTTTTTTAAATGAGCTTGGAAGAAAATTCTACGACTGCTTCCGTTCGCTTCATAGTATATAAGGAATCCATGATATTATTTAACTTTCGCTTTTCCCAAAAGCTCAGAACTTCACCTTTGGTTGACTGCCTAGCTGGTTCAGACCCATTTCCAAATCCTTCCTCTCGCTCCAAAAACTCTTACATTTGCTCACCGGAAGCTCCTGGCATCAAGCCCTTATCCATTTATACTAAAATATCGATTCATAGACATAAAAAGTGGTTTTACACTTTAAACGACGATAAGTATGTTAGTCATATATATTTTGAGTATTTTTTAGGAAAGAAATTTTTAAATTAGAGTGCTAAAGCTCCAAAATGCTTTTTTAACTTCTCAATACAAAAATTTTCCACCGAAATACAGCCTGTCAAAAATCACCGAAAAAATTTGACTTTTTTCCTTCCTTAATTTTTTTGAGTAGTCTATTATCTGCCTACATTGGTAAGCCGCTGTGGTGTAGTGGTATACAGTGCACGCCTGGGTTTAAGCCTTGGTCAAAGCCGCATCGCAAAAAAATTTAGAAACAAGTTTTTTTCTTAACAGCGGTCGTCGCTCGGTAGGCAATGGCAAACCTCCGAGTGTATTTCTGCCATGAAAAACAGCTTCTCATAAAAATACAATCGCCGTTCGTTGTGTGACAACATCAAGGCGCGCGCCACAAATCAAAGGATAAGTTTGGCCAAACACTAACTTATGTATAAGCGCCAATCTATTATTATTATTTTTATTGGTAGGTAAGGCCCAGCCAACATTTCTACTCTTTACTATCGTATCCATAAAAATTTTCGTGGATCTCCATATTTTGTTCACGTCAACGTAGACCCCCGGGGGTCCACCTGCACCACTTTGGCAATCACCATGTTAAAGACATCCGTCGCTACCTTGCCACTAAATTAGTCACTAACTGGTTTAAATAAAAACTAAACATTCGGAGCTTAAAATCTGCATCTGCAATAAATTCCTTATCCAGCCTAATTCTTCATCTTCCTTAATCGGCATGGTTCAGATTAAACGTTAAGCAATTAAGCGAAACGTAAAATTAAATTCGGCGTTTGTAAGTTAAATGCCGCAAATGCGCATAATGCAAATGGAATAAAAAATAAAATTTAAATGCTGCCATTAACCATCTCAATATAGCACAAGCCACTCGTTGTGCGTTGCTAAGGTGGTTCTTTGATTTTGTGTCTCTGCCGTTATGTGAAACCAGCAATTTGGCCCGAGGCATTTTGATGTTTTTACCTTCACTTAGGAGGCGAAAGAAGCTCGCTCCTTAGACTAAGTGGCATGTTGTTTCATTCAGCTTTTATATGTACACATACATATCCTTCATCGTTAACGTTTTTTTTTGTTGCACTCCATTTTGTTTTTAGTTAATCACATGTCTCTCCTAATGAGTTTTTAATCTGTGCTCATTCGTCGTTTAATGCGGTGGCCAATTAAATTTAAATTTTTAATTGACACTAAGCTTTTAATTGCACAGCATACATATGTATGTATGTATGCTTTAATTGGAATTTTCGTGTTAAGTTCCTGGAAAGGTACGTGCTGCTGTGTAACTTGAAACTAAATGCAACACTTGGCGAAAGCTCTCTACATATACATAGATATTCTTTCTGTCTTTACGCTTGGGCTCAGCTGCCCAAAAATGAAGACATCAAATAATTTTTAAAATATCAAATTACAAAGCTAAAAATTGGCAACACACACGCACACACACAAGCGAAGTACATATGCATGCATTTTAGCCATATGCGCCTGTGGCATGCATACATACATACATACATGAACTCTATAAAAAATAATGGCAGGTGCATCCCGGATTTGGCTTATTATTCGAATTTGTAGTTTAATGCCGCATGGCTGCATGAAATTCAATTGATTTTGGCAAAAGTTTTATGTTACACAAGCAAAAGCAATAGCAACATGCAACATGCAACCAAAACAACAACATATGTATGTGAGTAAAGACACTGAAATTTGGCTTCAGCTACCGTTTTAGCTGATCCTTCGGTCTGGCGTACATAAATATGTATGTATGTACGTAGTTGTCGTGTTGCCAAGATCAATAATTCAATAATGGCATCATCTCGAACAGTAGCACGCAGCTATCAAATTTTGGTTGCGATTAAATTTCCATGAAATGCTTAAGTTTTTTATAAAAAGTGAAGTTTGATAAAAGGAAACAGACTTGCATGAAAGTAACGGAAGCGACATAATTTTGTATTATTAAGCCATTATGCAGGTTATTGCGTTTTCCGCAAGAAAAAATTAAAGGTAATCAGAGCCCTTAAATGGATTTAATACTTTCTTGATTGCCTTATTAACTTTTCAACTTACATCTTAACGATCTATCGTTGGCTAAAAAATAAAAAAACCCTAACCTGGTAGGTCCTCAAATTGTCTATAGCCATTGTCGTAATTTTTAATTTGTGGAAATCAGGTAAGGGGATCGCACTACTTAAACCGCAGAAAAAAAGCCAACAAAGGTCGTCGACCGCCTCAGTATCGCCTTCCTCAGGAAACTAGTCGTGTTGAAAGATTTTCATCTTGGCAATGCGGATATCAAAGTGAATTTTGTTGTCCGCCTTTGACAGGGGCTCAATGCACTCCTCGTAAATAGTCAAGGGAAGAGGTCTGCTAGTTCTGTTGGATTCTTAAACTTTTATAAGTTACCAGTCTGCTATGGTTCTTCCAGAGGGGACAACAAGATATGTGCACGTAGTCTCTAGAGGACGGCCTTAGCAGGAAAACACTTTAGTCTCAGGCCGTCGAATGCTTAGCTTATTTTTGCGACACACCTAGCAGGGAAGTCTAAAGAGGCTTCGTCCGCTCATCTGACAACCCTGAATTCTCGAAAGGATCCAGAGGAATCAAATTCCGGATCGATACCGGCCGGACCAACCCACCGCCAACTAACCAACCATCTTGCTCAAGGTTGATCGGAAGGTTCTATCTGTAGGTTCCTCATCTTCTAAGGCCTGCTCCATCCTCGGGTCTTTCGTGAAACCGTCCAGTACTTATGACGGAAAAATTTCCGCTCATAGTTTACGGATGTATTCTCCGCCTTAGAAGGTCGGTAAAATATGTTGAAATGATTCCACTTCATCTGTAAAAACTTTAACAACTTTAGACCGAAATTGCTCCACTACTCCAGAGCGACCCAACAACAACAATCGCTGAGTTTCTGAACTCCTATTTGTCCAGAGGTAGACAGGTACAGGTGAACACCACACTGACAACTAATAAATAATACCCTGACTTGGTAGTTTTACAGCCAATCAGTATTTCTTCTAATGTGTTCGAGTTCCATAAAGCAGAAGTAATTTAGAAGCATATGAGTAGTTTTTCCCTCCTTCTTCAACAACGGCTAAACTTTCGAACCTTCTGGGAAGACATGGAAGGATGCCAGTAATCCCCAATAATTAGACGCATCCTCGCGGGGAGTCCCACTCCTTGATATTTGAGGAACGAGACGGTTAAACGGACTACGCGCGGTGATGGACTCAAGCTGTTCCTTGATGTCGATTTTCCGTGCAACTCCACTCCAGCAGAAGCCACGGATTTGGGATCTGGAGACAATGACACTGTCTTCAGTGACCTACTGGATAAGCGTCGCCTTGCTTGGGCCATAAATTCTTTCAAGCCCTTCAAGTCAGCGGTATCTGACGGCATTATACCCGCCCAGATGCAACAGACTCTGGTTATGCCATGAAGGGTACATCACCAACGGCTTGGAGGGTGGTCAGGGTGACTTATACCGAAAGCGAAAAAAAGCTCTCCTAGGGATTTTAAGCAAATTCGTCTTCGTTTAAAACTCTGGAGTGGCTTGCTGATCTGCATATTAGAAATGTGATCCGTCACGATCGCCCAACGGAAGTTCAACATTTAAACCTCACAATTGTGAGGTAAACTGAGGAAGCCTTATTGTGCGCAAGGGCGTCAGTCAGATTTGTAGGCACTCGGGGCACTCTTTCCTCACGTAGATGCTATACATGAATGAGTAGACGGGGGCAGTAGTTGGAAGGAGGCCCCGCTGAACTTTTACACGGCTGAGTGGAAGTTTGACGGAGGAGTCGGTGGACGGGTCTTTTCCAGGGACCTCTCCAGGATTCCAAATAATTTTAGTGTTTTTCAGGTGGGGGTTTCTGCTATCAAGGCAGCAGTCGATTGGCTGCTGTTGGGCGCGTTGGCGGTAAGGAGAGTTAACATCTACTCAAACAGCCAGGCGAGCATCAAAGCGCTGAGCTCACATACGGTAGACTCGAAGCTTGCGCCGGAAACTGCGCGTCTCGCATACTACCCAGGCCACTGTCCTATCGGGGTTCACGCAGTGAGATAAAATCTCTCACCGGACCTTTTTTTCGCAACTGCGTGGAGGAGGATGAAATTTAATCTTCTCAACACTTCCTCTTAGACCGCTCAGATTTTGCCAGATTGCGGTTTAGGCACTTGGGTTCGTTCGGTTCTGACTAGTCCGGAGGAGCTAACCAGGACTAGCGTCTGCCGGCTACGAAGCTTCGTTCTCGGCATGCAGCATTTCTCGCTTTAACGAAGCAGTTACCGTTCACAAAGGGCCAAGGATCCCTTGACAAGGGAGAACCACCTTAACCTAACCTAACCTTCTGTTTTAAGAGAATATACTTAGCCGTGATCAGAAATCTGGAATAGAAGGCAACATCTCTGAAATATGGAATTGCTATGACTTCAGCGCTGAACAAAAAAATATTAAAACGCAACAGTTTCGCAAAGTGTAGAGGTGGTGCGCACTCACTCAAAAGTGGGCTGTACTTACCCCCAAGCATGACAACAAATTTGCCATAATTTTTCACATTATCACAATTTTGGTAGCGCCAAGCCACCGATTGCCAGCGATGCCTGTGAAAATGTGCGAATGCAAACGCTCAATACTGTATTATTATTTTGAAAGCTGCTTGCAAATTGCAGCATACTTGCAACAATGCATTATTACGTTTTCATTGTAAATTTTTTCGTTTGCTTTGCTTTAAAAGTCAACGACATTGCCGCACTTGATAGCGGAAGTAATTACCAGCATCTGGTATTGAATTGGAATGCCAATGGAATTGCGATGGTGTACAGATTGCATAAAACATAAAAGTAAATTAATTACATTAAATAAAAGTCATAAAATCAGTTTGCCTACCACAGGTGAGCGGCGTCACTTAAAACAACAACTACGTAAATAGAACAACAACTACAATGCACCACAATCTAGCTCAACTATCTGAGAAATTGTAAATAACCGACAAACTTGCTTATTAACAGCTCAACAAAGCAAAGAGGCAATTAATAGATGAGGCTGAGGCGGAAAATGATGATGATGATGATAACTTGATGCGGTCAGCAGTAAAGACCAATAACAACAACCAATTAAAAACTAGTTTGGGGAGCAAGTAGATATTTAGATGAATTTATATGCCTACAAATGTAAGCTCATAGGTACTTACCCCCATACACATATTCATACATGTATGTACATATGTACTTATGTACTTACATGAATGGAAGGACTAGTTATTGAGTAGGAAGGTATCAAAGGCCTTGCAGGAATTTCATGAGATTCATACTAAAAGTAATTGCTTCATAAGTATGACAAAGCCAAGTAAACGGGTGTTTTTTTGAGGTTAGGATTTTCATGCATTAGTATTTGACAGATCACGTGGGATTTCAGACATGGTGTCAAAGAGAAAGATGCTCAGTATGCTTTGAAATTTCATCATGAATAGACTTACTAACGAGCAACGCTTGCAAATCATT
>NW_023466708.1:0-7265 GCF_013731165.1 Rhagoletis pomonella
TCTCTACTTCATAAACATACTTAAGGTGAAGGGGGCTAGCGTAAACATGCCGCCCGCCTTGCAGTGTCGCTGCAATAAACTTAACTAGATATTTACAATTCATTTTTTTCTATTTCATTTTGCTATTTACAACTCATAAATTCATTAAAAAATTCATTTTTTGGATTTCAGGCCAATTGCTTCTGGTAGTCCACTAATAGATGGTGCCTCCCGAGATCATCCACCCGAACATTGTGTTCTGCGCCGTTGGTCGAGTGGGGGTGGCTGGCATGAGTCCCGGACGCAGGATCATTGCGTATATTTCGGCTCCTAGGACTAGTGATACGGCGCTAGATTTGTAAAAGCCCGGGTCGGCCAGCCGAAAATTGTCGAACTCGTTGGTAATCCTGGCATCCAGCGTGCGAGGGGGGGTTACCCGAGAGAGGCCTGGTTGCACGTCGGCGCAAATATCCAGCCTTTCATGCCACCCTTTGAGCGTGAGCCTGCACACATCTGCATAGCCCTGTGGCAAAACTCGAAGTTGGCGTGCCAGCTGAAGCGATATTGTCGACCTGGGCTGTGCTGGGTCGACGATGGCGCGCACTACTTGCGTCCTCCCTCGGGTCATTACCTTAACCGCTACTGTGGGTGTGAGGACAGATAGCCTAGGAGCGCTACGGGCCGTGCCCGTAATCCGCTCTCGGGCGTCTCTCACACCACGGCGGTGGGATTGTTGCTGGGATCGCCGTTGGCGTCGGTGTGCGCCTCGGCGCTTCGACCTCGTTGCTGGGGCTCGCTGCACTACCGACCGGACACCCGACAGAGCAGGTCTGAATGCCGGCGGTGCACTAAGCTCGGGATCATCCCCCAATGCTTGTTGGAGGTCTTCTTCATCGGCGTCGATTTCCAGCACCTCACCTTCGTCGCTTGTTTCGGCTAAAGGCCGGATGGTGTACGGGCGGAACGGTCGTCGCTGACGGATCTCTGGCTCGACCAATCCCAGTAGCACGTCTTCCTCATCTCGGGGCGCCTCGCCCAGGTGGAGAAGGCTATGGTGCCGGTCTCGGCAATGCTCACATTTTCGGGGCGATGCGCAATTCTTCGCCGTGTGATGCGGCGACAGGCAGTTGGCGCAGTGGCGGTGCACGAGGACAGCACGCAGTCTCTCGGCCGGTTCCATCCTGCGCATCTCGCGACAAAAAACCAGGCGGTGGTTGCTGCGGCACACTGGGCAGCGGTATTGGCCCTTGTTAGCTTGGGTGTTGCTCTTGGTTGCACGTACCATTTTGCGTTATTGAGTTCTGTAAAGAGAGATACGATTATTATTTTGTTTTGTCAATCTGGCAAAAGTACCAATTTTACAATTGGTCGAGTTATAATTCCGCGTGCCGTTCGTATTTCTACGACTCGTACTCGGCTGTCCTGACCTGAAAAGACCCTAATTACTCTGCCAAGTCGCCATTCATTTGGGGGAAGGTTATCCTCTTTGACGACGACTAGATCGTCAACTTCGAGGTTTCGTTGGGGGGAGTGCCACTTCACTCTCTTCTGCAATTCCTTCAGGTATTCTGCTTTCCACCTTCTGCAGAATGTCTGGTGAATCGCCTTGATCTTTTGCCACCGGTTGACAATAGACATCGGGTTCTCCTTAATTTCGGGTTCAGCGAGTGCCAGTAGCGGGGTGCCAATCAAAAAATGTCCTGGGGTTAGAGGTTCCATTGATTCCGCGTCTTCAGAGATGGGGCTGATTGGTCGTGAATTAAGACAAGATTCGATTCTTGCCAGAAGCGTGGAGAGCTCCTCAATGGTAAAACGCATGTTGTTCGCTACCTTCCTGAAATGCATCTTGAAGCTTTTTACCCCCGCTTCCCAGAGCCCTCCCATGTGAGGTGCTCCTGGAGGTATAAAATGCCACGTAATGCCCTGATGAGCGTATGTCTGAGTTGTGCTGTTGGCCGCTGCAGTGACAAAGAGCTTAAAATCCTGTTGCAATGCCTTATTCGCCCCTACAAAATTGGTTCCATTGTCCGAATACATATTTTGCGGGCAGCCGCGTCTAGACACAAAACGCGCAAAAGCTGCTAAAAATGTGGCGGTGGACAAATCGCTGGTGGCCTCCAAGTGTATTGCCTTTGTCGCAAAACAGACGAAAACGCAGACATAGCCCTTGGTAATACGACAAGCTCGACCCGTAAAACTCCTTATCTCAAAGGGCCCGGTGAAGTCGACTCCAGTGTTGGTGAAGGGTCTGGATACCTCAGTCCGTTCCGGTGGTAACGCTGCCATCAACTGCTCCCGCGCCTTCTTTCTGTAAATAACACAGACCTTACAGTTATGAACTGAATTTTTAATCACGTTTTTCATTCGCACTATCCAGTATTCGGACCGCAAAATTCTCAACATGAGCTGGTTTCCTCCGTGCAAGGAAATCAGATGTGTGAATTTTACGAGCAATCTTGAATACTGGCAGTCGTACGGGAGAATTATTGGATACCGTTCACTGTAAGGTATGTTCGTTAACGCCAGTCGTCCTCCTACCCTCATTACTCCGTTCCTGTCGAGGAAGGGGTTGAGAGCGCGAAGTGAACTTTTCGCGTTGATTGGCGTTGAAGCGATGATGGCCCTGTATTCATCTGCGTAGTGACGCCTCTGTGCAATAAGGATGAGACGACATTTTACCTGCTTTACTTCATCGGAGGTTATTTCGTCTGTCTCGTCACTAGCGGCCAACTTATGCACCGGATGAGTTTTTCTAAAAAATCGGAAAACTCGCGCAATTACTCTCATGGCTCGCGAGAAGTCTGAAAATCGCTCCAGAATGTCCATTTCCTCGGAGATGCCTGCCGCATGAGCCCGTACCGTTTTTTGCTCCAGGTCGGTTTCTAATGGATTTCTATTGGCTTGGTGGGGCCAAGTAGATGAATCTTGCTCCAGCCACTTAGGTCCATACCACCACAGAGTGCTTGCGAGTAAATCCTGGGGGGGACACGCCTCGGCTGCCAAGATCCGCTGGATTATCAGCAGAGTCCACATGGTTCCACCCTGACACTCCAACCAGCTCATCAATTTTTGCGACTCTGTTAGCTACAAACGTTGTCCATGTACATGCCGGTTTCCTAAGCCACGAGAGTACGATCGTGGAGTCGGTCCATTTGTATATTACTGGCTGCGTGACTTCAAACTGCGGAATAAAAGTATTAATTAGTTCGGCCAGTAATAATGCTCCGCAGAGCTCTAACCGGGGGAGAGACACCGTTTTTACTGGTGCTACTTTTGTTTTACCAACCAGCAAGTTTATGTGGGGCGCATTGTTTGATGCGCGATCGCGTACCCTAATATATAGTGCGGCTGCATATGCCTTTTCAGAGGCATCGCAGAATCCATGGAACTCCACTTCGTCCCATGGCGTAAAATGGGTCCATCGGGGGATTTTTATCTTCTGGATATGCTCATAGTTATCCAGAAAGGTCTCCCAACGTAGCAGTAAATTTCGGGGTAGACTGTCATCCCAGTCTATTTTGGTTAGCCAGATCTCCTGCATGAAGATCTTTGCCACCACTACAATTGGTCCGAGCCATCCAGCTGGATCGAACAATTTTGCTACGCAGGATAAAACCTCTCGCTTGGTATACTCCTGCTTCCGGGGGATCGGCTGTACTGTGAAGTGAAACATGTCATGTACCGCGTTCCAACGGATTCCCAACATTTTTGTCTCACTCATGTCGTCAAGCTCCAGGAAATTCTCCTTGTATATGTGCGCCTTGGGTAGTCCTGCCAAAATCTTCTTACAATTCGAAGTCCACTTTCTTAGTGGGAAGCTGGCCTTGTTAAGAGCTTCAATTACCTCATCTCTCATTTGTATTGCAGTTGTGCAATCGTGGGCTCCAGCTAGGACGTCATCGACATACATATACTGCTTCAAAATCTTTGCTGCCAGTGGAAATCTCGTTTTCACATCATCTGCGAGCTGGTGTAGCGTCCTTATTGCCAAATATGGAGCGCAGTTTACTCCAAACGTCACGGTCTTAAGTTCGTAATCCTTAATTTCTTCGTCCGGGGATTCTCTGAAAAGAATTCTTTGAAATGGGGTATGCTCCTGATGGAGCATAATTTGCCTATACATCTTCTCGATGTCTGCATTAAATACGTATTTGAATAAGCGCCACTTTAAAAGTAAGCAAACCAAATCCGCTTGCAGAATAGGCCCGGGGTATAATATGTCATTTAAGCTGACTCCATTTGACGTGGGACAAGACGCGTTAAACACCACTCGCACCTTCGTTGTTATGCTGTCCGGTTTCACGACGGCGTGATGTGGTAAGTAGTATGGCCTGTGTGCTGGTTGTTGCGCTGTTTTCCTCACGGGGCACATATGGTTGAGCTCGATGTACTCCTTCAGAACCCGGTCGTATTCCGTTTTCAACTCCGGTTTCCTGATATAACCGGCCTCGCTGCGCAAGAATTGCCGTGCTGCTCCAGTCCTTGAAAGGCCGAGGATAATTTCGTCTGGGAATTCCCGACGAAAAGGTAGAGCCACCACATACCGTCCTTGCTCATTCCTCGTGGTCGTCTTAGCGTACAACTCCTCACAAAACGCATCTTCGGGGGTAATTTTCCTTTTGGTGGAAACTTCTTCTAACTCCCAAAACCGAGTTAGCTGGGGGGTTGGAGTTTCTGCGCCGTAAGACACAGAAGTAGTGAAACTCCTCGTGGTCGTTGGTGGTATTGGTCCCGTCAAAATCCAGCCGAACACCGTTTCCTGCGCTACGAGTGACCCCAGAACATTCCTTTGGACCTTGTCCCTTATGACTGCTGGGTAAACATCCGCTCCAAGAATTAGGTCCACTTGCTGACTCCTGTAAAAATTGACATCGGCTAGCCGTAAGGGGGGCAGTGAATCAAGATGCCCTTGATCCACTGTAAACTTCGGGAGGTTTCCTGTTAATTGGGGTAGAACCAGACCTCTTGCCTCGATTCTAAACTGGGGGTTTATAGGAGAACCTATAGCCAGATGCGCGACTTTTCGCACATTTGCCGATACCGTGGCATTTATGCCCGATACCTGCGTATCAACCGCACGCGTTGGCAGCTTGATGAGTCTCTGTAGTCGCTCCGTGATGAAAGTTCCCTCTGATCCAGAATCCAGTAGGGCTCTGGCCTCATAGTTAACTCCTGAGTGGCAGATGTTCACCATAGCAGTACCTAAAAGAATGTTCCGGTTGCTCGCCGCAAAAAGCGCCTGCACATTGCTGGTGCCTGCGGGGGGTTGCTCAGATCGTGAGTCCTTGTTCCTCGGGGGGGGTCGCTGTTGCGAAGAGTTGGCCTTCTGTGGAGCTAAAGTTCGATGTAATAGTGAATGATGCCTCTGGTGACAGCTCCAACAATTAAACGGACTCTTGCAATCCTTCGCGATGTGTGAATGCGCTAGGCAGTTCATACACAAATTGTGTTTTCTGACTAAGTTGAGGCGATCCTCAACTTTCATTGCCAGAAATTTGGGGCAGCCCTTTAGAGCATGAGATTGTTCGGGGCATAATCTGCATGCGGGCTGCGAAAACTGACCGTGGTGTGCCGATACCTTCCTTTCGTACGTCGCTGCGGGTTGGCGATTAGGTACAGGCTTTACTGCGCGTGCACTTCGGATATCGGACACCGTTTCTAACGTCTGGAACCGACTTGTGAGAAAGCTGTCTAATTCCTCCCACTTTGGAATTTCCGCCTTTCTCACAATGCCTTGTTCCCACAACGCCAGCGTGGTATCCGGTAACCGACTCGATACTAAGAACACAAAGATCGCATCCCAGTTCTCAATATCAATCCCGTACATTTCTAAAACGGATATACAATTATTAACTGCCCGCTGTAAATTTTTAATTTCCGTCCCGCGTTCACTCGTTACCGATGGTAGGTTAAAGAGCGTTTTTAATTGGCTATTAACCATTATCCTCTTATTTTCATAGCGGTCGGATAAATTTTGCCAAGCAGTCGCGAAACCGTCGTTAGTCAAAGGCGATTTTTTTACGATATCTTTCGCTTCACCACGGGTCTTTTGATTCAAGTGGTACAATTTCTCTACCGGGGTCAAACGCGAATTGTTAATATAAATTGCCGTAAACAAATCGCGGAAAGATGGCCACGACATGTAATCACCGTAAAAAATTTCTGTGTCACATGGAGGTAAATGGATACTCGAGCGGGCTGGGGGTTCAATCTCGCGATTTACCGGATTAACTGTCGAACTACTTTGCTGCGTGAACGTCAGGTTATGAGCCGTCTCTCCCATCAATGCGCCGCACGTCAAGTATGCTGAGTAGCAATCCTGATATCTGCACTTCGCCAGCCGAAGTGCAGCCTGCCCGGTTTCGTCGTCCGACACCTTTTTCGAGTAGTCATCGAACGCATCCTTCACCTTGACCCAGAGCGCCTTCAGTTCCTCCTTTTGGATCTCCAGTGAAAAAATGGAATGGCTGCTACACGGCATGTTGTTGAAGCCCGCTTCGAATTCCAACAATGCATCACACGCCCGCGAAAAATCATTAACATTGGCCATCTTTCGAATATTAATTTAATTAACACGAAAAATTTAAAAACAAACGTCAATTGTACTACTGAACCTCGAGGTAAATTACTATTTTCGCGAATTATCGACAACGACGTCAAAAAAAATTGATAAAACAACGTACTATCAATTAATTTAATTAAAGCGAGAAATTTAAAACAAACGTAAATTGTACGACTGAACCTCGGGGGTATTTACAATTTATACGCAATAAAAAAGTCGTGGAAAAGGTGTATAGAAAAATAACTTTCTTTAATATATTTAACCTTCAGTTAATATATATACAAACTATATTCAATTTAAATTTTATTTATTATGTCAAGCAAAAAAAAACTTTATTATGGCTCGCAAAATTTCACGGGTTATTTGTACTAAGCTTATATCAAAAGAGTTTTCTCTCAGTGTACCGCACAACCTGAGGGATTCTTTGGTGAACAAAAATTTATATAATGTGGTCCGTATACGGGCCTTCTGCCTCAACCACTTTTTCTCAATACTTAAAAAATCACGCCAAACACTTCAAAGGTGGCGCGGTATAAAACGTAAAACTGTAGAAAAACTCAGAAAAAGTTTGTAGGAAGTCTTTATTTAATTTATACAACAACAAAGAAGCTAAACAAAATTCAATAATTGAGGTTGTCGAAACTTAATTTGATTTTTGCTCAAAACACAAAAACAAAAACACTTTTTTGTAACGGACGCTGAGTCCCGCAATTCGTGGCACAAT
>NW_023466709.1:0-7265 GCF_013731165.1 Rhagoletis pomonella
TGTCTGCCTGACCGCTTTTTTCGTGCAATCCATCTGTTAATTGTAAACCAGAGCTGGGGAACTTCGATTAGAATTAGAAATCATTACGATTAGAATAATAAAATAATCTAATCATTATTTTTTTTTTATTCTTTAATATTTTAGATTACTAATTGATTAGATTAGAACTAATCAAAAATCTAATGGCGATTAGCGACGATTAGCATATCTAATCAAAACTAATCAAAAAAAGTTCGATTAGATTTCTCGATTAGTTTTGATTAGATTTGATTAGATCAACTATTTTGAAATATTTTTGTTATTCCGTACTGCAGACACCATGCTTGCTTTCGTCAAGTTTTTTCATGGCAGACTTTTTACACATAACATGCCATCCAGTGCCACTAAACAAGTCACGGAAGGACTCTTTTTCTACAATAGAAACGGGTAACGCGCAGTCTACCAAAAAACGGATAATTTTTTGTTCAAAAGCTTCCTGTGTCGTGGTTTCACGGGAAGGGCCAGATTTCATACTTAAATACTTTTTGTGTAAGTCATTGTGGCGAACTTTCAAATGGGATATGAAGTTTGAAGTTACTTCCTCGGTGCCTCGTATGATTTTATTACAGGCGGCACATTTAGCCGTTGTTCTTCCATTTGACTGCCGTAACAAAAAACAAGCCATTAGTACAATAATTTAAGAAAAATATTCACCAACACTTAGTTTAACATACTTTTTCCATTGCCACGTAAAATTCTGAATTGAAAATTAATTTAGGCGAACTCCTTCCGACGCTACGCATTCTTTTAGTACTCACTGCCGAATCACTATCCGCAACAATATTCCTCTTGCGGATCACCTTCTCCGGGATAAAATTTGGGTCAACAACATCATCATCTGCCGAGAAGTCTTGGTCTTCAAACAGATCTTGATCCATTCCGACATTTTGCTCCATTTCGACAACTACGATATTTACAATTTGAAAATGTTATATTTACAAATAGAGTTTTCACCACTTCACTTACAACACTTTATAGATTGAAGGCCACAATGAAAAACGAAAAGTGTTATTTAACGCGGACTGTCAGGTCAGCTGTCTAATCATAACTCAATTTGACTTTATTTTGCTGGTGGTGTGATGTTCTGTATATTTACATATGTATGTCGGTATGTATATTCAAAGTAATACCAATGATGACGATGATAATGACGATAGCGTGGGCAGCGACAGCGAGATTGATTAACTAAGCAGTGCTCTGCTGTAGTTATTGTGTTTATATGCTTACAGCTGTATATGTACTAGAGTCCAGCGCAATTGTATTTGCCGCATTTCATTCAATAAGTACTCCTTGCATTGTACTCTACTCCCAACACATTGTTACTTTTTTTCCGCATACATACACTACTTGGCGTTGAGAGAGTAAATACTTGACGTACTTGCTATTACTCCACCAAAGTACGTACTCCACCTTCCCTCATCGCGTACGAGAGATATTTGCTGCTGCCAAAAGGGAGTAGCAAATCTACTCTCTGTATACTTGTAGTACGGTAAGTACTTGCGTATTAAATTTCAATTCTGGTTGTTAGCCTACTAGTTGATATCGTTTGCAGCGCTGGTCAGTGAAATTGAAAGAGTAAAAATAGAATATGGAAATCGACGATGTAAGGAAATGTTTACGGCCTTATTTATAAAAAATAACGTAGATTTAGACAGTTGTTTAATGTGACATTTTCATAAAACTTTTGTATTCAAGCAGCTTTTTAAATCTATGTATGTGCTTAAATTTTTATGAAAGTATTATTTCTCGTCTCTAATTTTCTATAAAACTATTTGCAGTCATTAACCAACAAATAAGTTGTCAAAAACAATAACTTAAGCAATGCTGCTATACGAAATAAAATTATTAGTGGCAAATTAAAATTTTGAAAAGTGCCGATTTTCACATTCGATAGTTGGACATGGTATCGACGAGATGTAAGAGCATTTTTTTCTTAAAAGCTGCATACTGATTTAAGAAATTTTTTATAGAAGAAAATTTATTTTCCATTTATTGTGCGTAATTTTATATGAATTTTTAGTTTTTCTTGAGAGCCTTTACAAATAAAAAAAATTTCGGAATATGTACATACATATGTACATACATACGCAGCCATATAACTTGATTTCAAGAGAAACGAATTTTCATTTGGCACGTTCAGAAGGCGAAACAGCTCAGTAACTGGTGCGATTGCACCTTCTGAACGCGTTGTTGCGTACTTCTGATCAACTGAATAGTTGCGTGTTAGATGATCGTAATATTTTTCTGATCATTTGAGACAACATGTTGGTGTGTACCTTTGAGAGTTGAATTTGACAGCTAATGTATGAAGTCGTTCAAAAGACGCATAACGATCACTGATTTTTGTTTAGCAACGGTTGCGCTCAACTGCTGCGCCTTCTGAACCTACCTATTGATAACTCTTTTTTTTTGATAACACTGCGACAGCTCAAATTGGTATTGAGTAAACCCAAATGCAAGATAGTTTTTGAATTTCATTGTGTTTTTTTAATAAATACTGAAATTAGAGGTGTATGAATGGCGAAAGAAAAACTTCATCCGATTTTTTTAAAATCGAAACTACATTTTAACATATGTACATATGTCCATGCATACATATATATATTTAGTATGAACCCATGGTTTCAATTCTACGCATATCGTCAGGGTTTTCCTCACAACTTGGTTTTGCTGCAGTGAAGCGACAGAACAAGTGACGAAAAAAAATATATGCGGACACTTACATATATATGTATCTATGCACATACGTATCTATGCACATACATATCTATGCAAATACGTATCTATGCACATACGTATCTATGCACATATGTATGTATCTATGCACATATGTACGTATCTATGCACATACATACATATGTACTTAGGTATGTATATCAGCATTTTAGTTGAAAGTACGTTTTGCTCGTCGCTCTCTTCATCGCTCCACTACATTCCTGTCCTTAGTTTTTTTCAGATACCATAAATGCGCGATCCAGAAAATTCTTCTATCATTCTTGCCACAAATGTATGTTTTCTTCGAAAATACTCAAGTACTACCAGTAGAGTACTCTACTGTCAAATACCTTTTACTCGCAGTAGTTGCGGAAGGCAAAGTAAATACTCTACGCGTGTTGCTATTGATCGGTAGTTTACGTACGCTTGCTGAAACTGGTTTATGCTTACTCACAATTGACCCGAACGATGAAAGTAGGGGATGGAAAGTATTTGCGCGGCGATCGGATGTCTTGTTCGGCCGTTTAAATGGAATTGCGCAGGAGTCTAATATGTACATATGGATGCGAAGAGAATGCATTTTGATAAAATGCATATTGCGAAGACGAAGAATTGTGTGTAGGCAATGGTAGCGATGATATATTTTATAGAGGGGGCGCGAACAACAATTATAACCAAAAATGTTCTATTCTGAATATTTAACAAAAAAACGAGAGTATATACAAAAATAAATAAATTTTTTTTTACAAAAATATTTCAAAATAGTTGATCTAATCAAAGCTAATCAAAACTAATCGAGAAATCTAATCGAATTTTTTTTGATTAGTTTTGATTAGATATGCTAATCGTCACTAATCGCGATTAGATTTTTGATTAGTTCTAATCTAATCAATAAGTAATCCATTAGTATAGCCAACTAATCCTAATTAATCAATTATTCTGCAAAATAAAAGTTTCCAATCCGATTACTAATCATTAGGATTACTAATCATTATTCCCCAGCTATTTTGTAAACAAATTAGATGCAAATAGCAACGCTTTTTGTCATCTTAAAGTGGTGTTGCCAAAATTAAGTGAAGCCAAAATAAAGGGAGGTATTAATTTTTTATTCTTTCATCTAATACTTTTTCATTGATTTTATCTCTTTTTATGAATTTTAGGTTTTTTCATAGGACTTCAAATTCGTAAAATTATGAGCGAAGTGAGCTTTTTGAACAAGCTTAGCTATGTTGAAAAACGTGGATGGAAGTGTTTTGTCGCGCTATGCAATAATTTCGTAGGAAGCCACAGAAGCGACGACTATGTCACGGTTGTGAATGCTTACGGTGGAATGGGGTTTAACATGTCGTTACAAATTCATTTCCTTCATTCGCATTTGGACTTCTTCCCACATAATTTGCGCCAGTTCAGTGATGAACAAGGCGAACACTTTAGCCAAGAAATAGCTACAATTAAAAAACGTTTCGGAGGAAAAAATAAAATCACAATAATGATAAGGCCGTGCCAAGTTTGGCGGAAATTGGTGGAGCGGTTACCGAGATATACAGATGTAATCATAAGTGGGCGTGGCTAAACGCATTTCCCAAAAATTTATAATATTATAATTTTTCGTCTCAAAATCTTTGTAAATATCAATTTTGAGTGAATAAGCTTCACTAGTTACCAAAATATCGCAGTTTTCGTATTTCTGAAAACTACCGTGATATGGGAGGTAGGCGTGGTTATTGTCCGATTTTGCCCATTTTCAATACCATCCGTCCTAAGCAGAAAAAAGGTCACATACCAACTTTCGTTAAGATATCCAAATTTTTACTCGAGTTATCGTGTGCAAAGACGAACGGACGGACAGACAGTCACCGCTTAATCGATTTCTTTTTTCATTATGATCATTTATGTATACATTTGTCTATATCTATCTCGATTCGTTTTGGCTGTTACAAACAACCGTTATTTGAACAAAGTTATAATACCCTTGTGCACGAGTGCGCTTGGGTACAGAAATGATTTCAGAATATTTTACAATGAGAGACTTATGATGCTTAATTAAGAAAAACCGGTCAAGAAAACATTTTTGAGTAGTATAGTCCAAAATAATATTTTTGCAAACATTTTCTTTTCATAAAAAGTTTGATAACTCAGTAAACTTCCATCCGACTTTTGAAAGTAAACACTCGTTTTACTCGTTATTAAATTTAGTTTTACAATCAAGTTGGGACTAGTATGGTTTTCTTATAAAATAGTTCGTAGAAACCTCACCAAAGTTGAAAAAAGGTGAAATAAGTAAAATAAAAATACAAATTTTTGCTGAGTAAATTCACACAGATCTCTTAAGGTTTCTTTACTCAAGTATATATCGTTCGAAAGGCCCAAGTTTCTTCTTTTTAACCCCGGCAATAAACCTAAACTAATTTCATAATGAACTAAGTTACAGGCTTATAAGTGCGTAAAAGTACGAAAAACCGGTTTTTAACGCTACATTAAGATTTTGGGGGTATTTGGCAAATTTCATATTTCGATTCTGGTTTTACTCGAAAAGACCTACCAGAAAATATACACCCCTATTCTGCAACTCTTTCGTATTCGGATTTTGCTACGAATCGTTGAAATAGTATGCTGCAATCCGAATCGTATTTTCGAACTTTCGAAATTCGTAACAATGGCATGCCTAAAAACGAACGAGTAAGCTTTTTTGCGTAATTTTGTACGAAAACAATTCTATGTCGGAGGCGAAATAAAAGTTGTAAACGATATGTATATGCAAGAAATATTGGTGGTGTTCATTTAAACAGATAAATTTGCCTTTCGCATATACGTATATTTTTATCCACTGCTTTATATAAACGAGCAAAAAAGAATGTTTGTTGCCCCTTATCGAGAAACTTGGGTCCGGTTTAGTTAATGTACAACGATTTTCTATTGTTGTGTCCAAACGCATAACGAATCCAAAAACTTTAACATACACATGTAATCAAAGGATTCACATTTTATTCATGTTTCAAATTTGCTACCACTAGCTTATTAATAAACTCGGTTTGCACTATGCACTTGCGTACGCCCATGGATGGTAATAATGCACATGCGTTAAAATGGCTTTAGGATTTTTATAAAAAGAACACAAATGGCACGCTTTATTTCAGAATAATTCGATTCCACCTATATAAATATATAAGAAATTTGAATGCTGGTTTATACCCAAAAATAATGGATAATATTTTTGAGGTAGTCTCTTTTTCAGAACTATATACCTATTTATGTGAAAGCACATTTTTATGAAAATAATAGAACCTAAACATTGAAGGATTTTATACAAATTAAATGGTACCCAAGTATTAAACAAATTAATTATATCAGTCAATTTTTTTTACATTTTTACAAGCATGCAATTTTTTATATGCAAAATTTCCTCCAAACTAATAGTTATTAGTTACTAACAAGTTCTAACATCCATTGCTTCACTATACGTACAAGCAAAAGATGCCAAAAAGCCCATGCACGAAAAATATTCACTATAACTACATTTATAAAATGTGACAACCATGAGCGTGACGCACTAATGCCACGACAAAATGGGACTGCCTACGTGTGCCCAGATAAGATATATATATTGTAGCTGTTATTTTCGACGTTTAGCTATAGAAATTTGCGTTTAGCTATTTGCTTAGCTTTCTTAAATCGAGTTAGCTATTTTGGCAAATATTTTTTTTTTAATTCCCCTCTTTACATAGAGTTTTATCATTTTGGTGAATATCAAACAGTACAAAAAAAAACTGGTATAAACGAACGAAACTATAGTAAAACTTCGTTTGTAGATTTTCTCTCTTACGTCAGGTTTTTTTTAAAGGACCTTGTAATTTTAAAGATATGGTTATTTAAAAAATTCAGTGCAATGTAGAATAACAAATGAAAGAGGAAACTCTGTGGATTATAACAAATAAAATTTTTTTGTTCACATAATAATAAAAATTTTGGTTACGGAAATTTTTTTTAAATTTCTCACTCCTATTAAAGCTATCGTGTTTGCTAAATTGAAATATGTTTAATTTCTATTACTTTATGAATAAATTTATGCTGAAGTAAATAAAAAAAAGGCGTGAGTACTTGGTACTCATGAAATTTGATGTGAAAACATATGCGATTGGCAGAGCATAAAGTACGTTTACATATAAATATAATGCCAATCAAAGCTCGTTAGCTGTCAAATTGGTTGTGCTTGTTATTCACACAACTCGAGGAAAAGTTAAACTTCTTCGCTGTGTCACCGTGGTCACTTTTTTCTGCAACACATATAATGCCATTTAAATATATTTGAACTGAATATTTTATTAAAAATACCTTTACAACCTATTTTCCTTACTAGCGCCAATTTTTGTTTACTTTAACTTTTGACATTCCTCCTCTTCTTCGCAAGTATAATAGATAAAACTAGGTTGGACACCAAAAAGTTATCAGTTTAATCTGAAATACTTTTAATTATAATTTTGCATGGCTAATCTCTTTTTCTAATAACAGAT
>NW_023466710.1:0-7263 GCF_013731165.1 Rhagoletis pomonella
CCGAAGGCCGCCTACGCAGAAAGGTGTTCTCTGCAAAAGGTGTTCAGCCCCCTTCTTTGGCAACACAGAAAGGAGAATTCTACTGCCTGAGGGTTATAATCCCTAAGTGCGGCCGAAGGCCGCCTACGCAGAAAGGTGTTCTCTGCAAAAGGTGTTCAGCCCCCCTTCTTTGGCAACACAGAAAGGAGAATTCTACTGCCTGAGGGTTATAATCCCTAAGTGCGGCCGAAGGCCGCTTACGTAGAAAGGAATTCTACGCAAAAATACATTTGTTAAAAAGAACATTTTTCTTTATAAAAACTTTTTTTTTCTATTTTTAATTAACTTTTTATTCTTTATTCAAAATCCCCCCATATCTAATTTGGCATAATTTCTTTTATTAAAAAATCCCACGGTTTCTGTTAGTTGGGTCATATTCCACTTCAAACTGCTCAGTTTGCCTAAGAAAAATCCGTTTTTCCCCCTTTTTCAAACGGTTCCCTAGGTGCCTGTGGGAGGAGTCCAAGGGAGGGGTTCCCCTTTTTAGAAAGCGGCGACTGTCTCCTTTCTATTGGGGGGGTGTTTTGGGGGCCCCGCCCCCTCCCGCTTCGCTCCCCACCCAAAAAACGGTGTGAGTGGTACTAAACATTTCCCAAAATTTGCAATCAGTGTTCGCTTTTGTATCGCCAAAAGGCCGTACTCCACGGGAACTAAAATTTCAAGTTATTGTTTTGTTATTTTTATCATATTCTGTAAAAGCAAACTGCATTGCAAAATGTTAATATCGTTCAAATTATTAAAAAGTAAAATATATGATACACTTTTCATTTTTCGCTCCTAAATACACTCCAAAAACATGCCCAGCAACCACAAAAATGTAGTCGCCTGTATACACACTTTGTAGCAACTGCAGTTGTCAGTTGAAAGTTGCCAGTTGCTCTCTGAAATATCGTTTTAGCAACTAGCAACGCAACTGAAGTTCGATTGCTACACCTGTACATTAAAAAAATTACAGTAATATTCCGATGAATTGATAACCTCCTTTTTTTGAAGTCGGTTACAAAAAAGTTAGAAAAATGTTTTAGCGACTCAAATTGTGTTTTATAGTAATCACCGTTTTAACTCTTTCATAATAATAATAGATTGGCGCTTACACATATGTTAGCGTTTGGCCGAGCTTCTCCTCCACTGCCGCTGTGGTGTAGTGGTAAGCAGTGCGCGCTTCGACCCCGCAGGGAAAAAAGGTTTTTTCTTAACAACGGTCGCCCCTCGGCAGGCGATTGCAAACCTTCGAGTGTATTACTGCCATGAAAAACAGCTTCCCATTAAAATACAACCGCCATTCGGAGTCGGCGTAAAACTGTAGGTCCCTCCCATTTGTGTGACAACATCCAGGCGCACGCCACAAATCGGAGGAGAAGCTTGGCCACCAACCTAACTCTTTCATACGTTCAACTTAAAATGCATTTTAAAATTGTAAAATAAGGTTCAAAGTTTTGTTTTGCTAGTAGTAAACGCCTCAATAGACCCCAGGTTCGGTCCCCACCAGAGAAGTGCAGCGAGTATGATCAAACTTAGTATATCCCACTCACCATCCATAATTTGTTCTACTTATATGCATTTATACTTATTGAAATGTCCTCGAACTTCATATCCACCTTAACGGCGCGTTTACATTGTACAATGCTGTCAGGTAACCTCTTCAAAAGGTGTTCAGCCCCTTTTCTTTCGCAACACAGAAAGGAGAATTCGACTTAGTGAGTGTTATAATCCCTAAGTGCGGCCGAAGGCCGCCTACACAGAAAGGTGTTCTCTGCAAAAGGCTGTTCAGCCCCTTTTCTTTCGCAACACAGAAAGATAATTCTACTTAGTGAGGGTTATAATCCCTAAGTGCGGCCGAAGGCCGCCTACGAAGAAAGGTGTTCTCTGCAAAAGCGGCAAGAATAATGCCGCCGGAATAATTTTTGAAGCATTCCTCTGCAAACGAATGGTTCGTGTTGCCTATGGTTCGCAATACATAATAAGGCTGTTAATCATTGACCCTTGATAACTTCTGTAGTTTTTGTTTCCCAACAAAAAAAAAAATATATCGTTATACTTGCTTCAAAAACCTCTGTCGACGTCCTTGTTCAAAATTTGGCGCCCCGGTTATCGTAATCGTGCCCTATCTCCCATATAACGGTAATTTTAAGAAATACGAAAACTGATATTTTAGTAACTACTGAAGGTTATTCACCCAAAATTGATATTTACAAAAATTTTTAGACCAAAAGTAAGATTATACATTTTTGGAAAATGGTTACATGTGTATATCTCGGTAAACACTCCCACCGGTTTCTCCCAAACTTGTCACAGTTGTTGGCCTTGGTACAACATACCAAATAGCTGAAAATTTCAAAATCGGACAAAAACCACACCCATGGTAATTTAGAGAAATACGAAATCTTCAAATAAATCAGTAAATACTTAAGCTAATTTATTCAAAATTGATACTTGCAACAAATCTTTACCAAGAAATACGTTTAAGATAAAATTTTGAAAAATGGGCGTAGCACCGCCCACTTAAGATCACATATATTTATCTCAGAAACCTTTTACCAGTTTGTTCCAAACTCCGTGTGGTTAATTGTGCTTGCCACATAAAAGCAAAATGTTGAAAATTATTGAAATCGGACTAAAATTACGGCCACTTTTCATATAACGGTAAATTTGAGAAATGCTTGAAACTTCTAACAGGCATGTTCTGCAAATCGTGCGATTTCAAGTCGGTCTTTTAATCCCGATAGTAGGTGCAATCCCATATTCCTCGGACTCGGACTAGTAAAGCTGTCAAAAAATAAAAATTCGCTCAGAGCGAGAGAGTAATTGAAAAGTACGGGATCGCTTTCTAGTAAAAAATTGTAACTTCTGTCAACTTCAACATAACCTCCAAATTTTTGGTTGTAAATTTTTGCTTATTTTGTATGTAAACACGTCCAACTCATACATGTAAATAACCAAAAATGCTTTCAAATTCATTAGAATCCACTTAAACAAGTAATTAATTTTTTTTTTCCTCATGAATTAGCAGAGTGCACATTTCGTTTGTTTACAATTTGGTTGCCAAACACACTACAGCTGATCGTTTGACACATTTACCAGAATTTACCAGCAAAAAAATCTCGGACTAACACTGGTAACTTCTGACAGAGAGAGAACCGTATTTACTCTCTTTTTTGCCCTCTCTATAGTCAGATAACCGAGTACGGGATCGATTTCCAGTAAAATCTGACTGATTCTGACTATTTCTGACTAGTCCGGACTCGTACGGGATCGCAACTACAAATAAGTAAATTAAATGATTGCCTGTTGCATATACTTATGCACATATATATATATATATGAATGTACATATATTTTGCATTGTATTGAATTTCAAATTGTATACAATTTGGTTTTGTCATTAAACATACATATGTAGTAAATACCATGATAAATACTAAATGTAGAATGTGTAATTTTTTTAAGTTTATCTATGTATTGTTATTATAGTCTCTGTCGCATTTTTCTTTACCTATAAATGCATAAATAATCTACAAGTACATTAAAAAATGCTTTAATTTCGCAAGATTATAAATTGTTTTATCACACAGTAAAATGATAACACAGAGTGCTCTTGCTTAATCTTATTCACAATATACATGTATGTATATATGCATAAATTAGGGGATTTTTACTATGCAGATTAATCTTTTGAAATAGAATATTAGACCTAAGTAAGATTCGATAAATAAATTATTAGAGGTTTATAAAATAATTACTGATTGAAAACAATTCAAATACCGCTGCCCTAGGTACTTTTTTATAAGCAACTTTATCAGTAAATAGTTTATTTAGTATCCTATTTAAATTAAACTTAGTGTATTTTATAAAAATATTTCGAATCCCTTTAAATAAGCAACGAATGGAAACAAATTTAACGTATGAAACGTGTACAAATAATTTATGAAATGTATGTGATAGTGCTTATAAAGCCTTTGATACATCGATCCCTGGAATTGATTTTACATCCAGCAGTTATAAAATTCTTCATACCATTTAAAAATTGCTACTAATTTTCTAATTACAAAGTGAACACTGCACCGAGAATGAATGAGAAATGAAACATCGCGCAACTGTCGAGCCAACTTCCCTGTTTTTGTGCGGCGGCCATATTGATATGCCGTTTGCCGAATGCCACACAATCGAGGGTTGTCAAGTACACTTTTCTCAGTACGTCGTTTTGATGGCAAGCCAAACGACTGCACAAAAAACGATATTCCAATACATAAAATTTATACTTTGTTACGTTTCGGCAACCACACCTTACTTTTTAAATTCCAACATTTTGCCTCCGATTCTTTTATATTAACTAAATCGAAAGTGAATTACTTCACAGTACAGTACGAAAAATACAACACTGCGGACAATCGAATTTTCTCTACCCTGATCAAATGAACCAACAATTTGCAGCCATGTCCACTTACCTCAGACAGCTTTTTTCAATCACGAAATTCCTGGTGTTCTTATAGACATCTGCTCTAAATTCAATAGCAAATTGAATTTTCAAGCTTAGCTCTATATTTCGACAAAATAATTTTTAATATTTTTACAGTATTTCCCACAAAAAAACACCATTAAAATTCTTGTAAAATCCAGACAATTTTTCTGCGTTTCACCGGAATTAAATCTCCACTGTACTCTTCACTCGCACATAAATTTGTATCTTGTGTCTCGTTCAAGTTTAAAATATTCATATAAACACCAAGCGCACTGACCATATGCCATCTGAACGCGTTGAGAACATTACGGAAACTGAAACGTCGAGCAGAATATTTGCCGAACGAACCATCCATTTTGCGTTCCGACCACTAGCTCGGCGGCCATATTTGTGCAGGGTTGCATGCAGTAGTACCGTACTGAAGCTTCAATATTATTGATGGAATTTTCAGTATTTGGCAATTGCACAATATGATACAAAGAACGTGAATCTATAGATTTACGTTCTTCTCAATTTGTCGGCAATGATTTTTTTTTGAAGTTTCCCAACATTTTAAAATCATATAAAAGTGAAAATAAAAAATTGAAATTGTTCGAAATTGTTGTTGCTTGAGATTGAAAATGAAAATGTGTGTGTGAGTTTGTGAGTAAATTTAAAAATTAAATTGTTTGGAAACGTCAAGAATTTTAAAAGTTACTCTCAGCGGTTCTACCTTACTATATTTTTATCATGGTAAATGCCTGAATGAAAAACTGAGAATGCTGAAGTAAACAAAATTCAATACTGAATTAGCTTCCAGATGAATGAATGTCATGAATGAATGCTTATGCTTAGACTGGACTCCTCCACGCATGAAACGCAGCTTGATTCACATGAACATATTAGGGCTATTCGCGATCCGGTGCAAATGGCCTAGCTATGCATTGCATTCATAAACAAAACCAAAGCTGTTGCACAAAAACTGTTTTGCAAAAGCTTTACCATGACAGTATAATAAAGGTCGCTCACAATCCATGGCATATTTCTGCAATTGCATAAATTTGTCAGCTCTTATGCACCGACTCGCGAACAGCCCTATTGTACAAATTTATAGTTTTGGTTGTTTAAAAACTGAGTGCAAAATGATCCAAGACAATTGATATCTATAATTTTTTTCTTTAAAATATTCGAAAATATGTAGATTATGAAATAATCAAGCATAACAACTATCGAATGATATCAGCTTTTATCATTCAGTCCGTGGTTTAATGTCCTTTTTTAAGATACATATGTGCCCATTTCGCGCGGCCACCCTTTATGTAAGTTTTTGTTTGTAAAAAAACGATATTTTCATTTCCCAATACCGGGCGCTCATAAATGTGAAGTAACAAGTTTTCTATTTCTACGTACAAAATTGTTTGTATAAATTTTTAAATTTCCAAAATTCTAATTTGTATAGTTCAAAGGCTTCTACAAAAAAAAAAAAAAATATTAAAAAGTTCTACAAACAAATTTATACGTATAGAAAACTTGCTACTTCATATGTATGAGCGCCTGGTATTGAGAAATAAAAATTAGCCCAGTAAAATTAGATAACTTTGGTAGGAAAATTGAAAAAAATTTGTAACAGCGATTTTTTAATGCAGTTTACTTCTATTTGACACGTAGATCATGGATCCACAGTCTTGCCCCTAAATTTCATTTGGCAACATTCCGCCATCTTGGATTTAAGTTGTTTTGGGTTTTTTCAAATTTGCAAGCTTATTTTACATTTTTCTAAAAAAAATGGTTATATACAAATATGTAGAGAATTTAATTTTCCACATTTTTTATATAAAAGTTTTTTTCAAAATAGTATTTTTTATTGTAAAAAATTAGAAAAAACTGCAAAAAATTTACATTGCCACGGTTTTCGCCATTTTTTGACTATTTCTGTTGAAAATGTTGTATAAATAAAAATTTAGTTCGTTACATAAAATTGACCACAAGTTTCCCTCAAAAATATGCAGATGGTTTTAAAAAGCATTGACAGAATATCCAAAGCTGATACGTACTTTTGGTCATAGGTAATGCTGTACCAAATTGTAGCAGCGGTAGAAAAGCAGAAGTAAAACGATTATTTTCTCCTATAAAGATTTTCTTCTAGTATCAAGGCATATTTTTTCAGTGTAGCACTGAATGATCAGAAATGTTTGCACTCAACCAAAATTTACAAACACGATGATTGCGAATACTTTTGTTACATTCACAATTAATTTTAGTTTAATGAAGTGCAAGGCTCTTTCCAGAAACAGCTTTTTAAAATTTTGTGATCATATGTTTTCGTGTTGGATAATTTTTGCTGACTAAAATTTTGCCAGTACAAAATGAACGCTTCTCTTTAGAGGTGCAAAACTATCGATAGTCAGACCATCGATAGTTTTCGAGATTATTTTCAAAACTATCGATATATCGTCGAAAGTATCGTATTTATATGGTTTTGGCTCAATTTTCGAATGAAGATTTCCTTAAAAATATATTTCGAAACTACGTTCGGATATTCTTGTAAACTACTGTACACTTTTTTAATTGTTTAACCCTTAAGTTAGAAGTAAAGTTATTGAAAATTTGAAATGAATTGAAATGGAAAAAAATTGGGCATACTGAAATTTTATATTTGTGGTTTTAGATATCCTCCGTCATATATAAGGTGTTCATCAAGTAAATTTCAATTTTAGAAGAAGAAACCATTTTTTATCTGAGAAGTAATGGTTTTTATTTACCTTTTCATAAATAATAAATAGTGG
>NW_023466711.1:0-7260 GCF_013731165.1 Rhagoletis pomonella
CTATAAGCTATCTGCTTGCAAAATTTCATGCAAATCCAATCAGTCGTATCCGCGTATTAATTTAATGAAACTTTTTAACAGGTGGCAACTCTTAAAAAAATATCCTATTAACCAATCTGGCCCATAAGCTATCTGCGTACAAAATTGAATGCAAATCCGTTCAGTCGTTTCCGCGTGATGATTTCCCAAACATCCAAACATACAAACTTTCACATTTATAATATTAGTAAGATTTCTGTGCCCATTTCATTATAGCTCGTTATTTTCTAAGTGAGTTAAGGTATTTAGGCCGTTTAAAACTATTAAGTTATAAAATCTCGTCTGCGCGCCAGGCATACGAAAGATATCAATCCCTCTAAGTTTACCTTAAAATGGTTCCAGGTATACGACGCGTGAACGTGTAACCTTCTTGGAGGTGCCACGACGGGTTCTAATATTTCCAACTCAAATTTAGTAACCTGGCCTTGATAAAATACCACTTCTCATTACTGTAGCAAATGCCTCAAGAGAGCTTTAGATTATAAGGCCGAACCCGGCTCTCCCTTTTCCATTAAATGAAATTTATTCTGGCACTTATAAAATAAATCTCCATAACAAATTTAAAATACTTCGAAAATTTGTACAGGAAGTGCCAAGTCCCTTTTTCTTATAACCCTAATCTTCTTCCATGAATTTAGAATTGATTTTACATACCCCAGTACCAAGTCCCAGTACTCTACCATGAACACCTCTAGAGATAAGCAGTATAAGACAGTAAATTTGTACGGCATGAACCATGTTCCCTTTTCGAATAACGTAAATTCTTCTCCATGAGTTTGGAATTAATTTTGTATACACATCTCGGTGCCAAGTTCCAGTCCTCTGCAATAAACACCTCCAGAGATATGCAGCATAGAAAAATCAATTTGCATGGGAGTTGCCACACCATCTTTTCCAATAACTCTCATTTTTCTCAATGAGTATGGTATTAGTTTCACATACATACATACATATGTATTTCCATACCAAGTTTGAGTGCTTTTCCCCAAACTTTTGAAGAGATATGCAATATGAAACTTTTAGTCAGTATGGGAGGTGCTACGCCTCTTTTCCAAACACGTCCATTTTTTCCCGTGAATATGAACATGATTTCACACAGTGTTGGCAAACTGTTAATCTGATTAACGATTAAAAATTAACGATTAAAATGTTAATCGCGTTTGACGATTTACATTAATTAGTCGTAGTCAACTGTACGATTAATGACAACATTTTTTTTAATCGTTACTCGCTGACTGCGATTACGTTTAATTAATTTAAAACATTAATCGTTAATCCGATTAAAAATAATATCTGACTAATTTGTCTAGTTTGTGCGAGTTTGAAACCAAACACCAGTTATAGTAATTATTTTGTGTTTTATGCTTATATAAAGCACATAATATAAAAAAATTATAATTATTGTTATTAGTAATATACACACTGGGAACTTTTACAAACCTAGTTTGTAAAACGTTTATTGATATATATCTTAATGAAAATGCACACCAAATTGCTTAGATTGATGAGGAAACCCGACTTAGCCATACCGGATTAACTTGCTTTGTGTGCACAGGGAAATTCCAGCCTACCTTAATTAATCACCAAACCTACTTGATCAAATTAAGAGTTAATGATTAAAAATTAATTTTTTAATCGCGGTTACGATTAACTGTTTAGTCGGATTAAAATTAATCATGATTAACTGTAATCAGATAGAATTTAATCGAACTAACTAATTAAAACATCAATCGATTAATGCCACATTGATTTCACATCCATATCACTATACCATGTTTCAGTTCTCTCCCACAAATACTTCCAAAGATATGTATGTAATATGAAAATTGCAGTTTGTATGGGAGGGGCCTTGAGTTATCGGACTTACTTTCAGTCTAAGACCATCCATCCGAAATCCGTAGTAAGTGTACTAAATTTCGTTCTGATCGGAAAACCGGTTAAGGAAGTAGCCTATTTTTCAATCCAGGTCATAAACCATCTTTCAGCAAAATTTCATTTTCAAACAGACGGCAACTCTTAAAATAGTAGCCTATTTTCCAACCTATGTCATAAGCTATCTGTGTGCAAAATTTCATGCAAATCCGTTCAGTCGTTTCCGCGTATTAATTTAATTCAACTTTTTAACAGGTGGCAACTCTTCCAAAAAATTAGCCTATTTTCCACTGTAGATTATAAGCTATCTGCTTGCAAAATTTCATGCAAATCCGTTCAGACTTTTCCGCGTATTAATTTAATTAAACTTTTTTAGCAAGTGGTAACTCTTAAAAAAATTAGCCTATTTTCCAACCTAGCTCATAAGCTATCTGTATGAAAACTTCCATGCAAATCAGTTCACTTATTTCCGCGTATTAATTAAAATAAACATTTCTAACAGGTGGCAACTCTTAAAAAAGTAGCCTACTTTCCAACCTATGTCATAAGCTATCTGTGGGAAAAATTTCATGCAAATCTGTTCAGTCGTTTCCGCGTGTTAATTTCATTAAACTTTTTTAACAGGTGGCAACTCTTCCAAATATTATTCTATTTTCCACTGTAGGTCATAAGCTATCTGTGTGCAAATTTTCATGCAAATCCATTCAGTCGTTCCCGCATATTAAATAAATTAAACTTTTTTAACAGGTGGCAACTCTTAAAAAATAGCCTATTAACCAATCTGCCCTATAAACTATCTGCGTACAAAATTTCACTTCTTCAATTTTCTCTGGCTATTTCACACAATTAACAAGAAAATGATACCTTATTCTGCAATGAAAATAAAAATTACATAAACGGATGATCAAACTTAACATTAGTTAATAAAACTGTAATTTTTCCAAAATATCGTAAAGAAAAATCGATACATTTTCACACTCGTTTTGCTATATCGTAAACTAAGTCGAAACTACCTAGTAGAAGTCAGAAATGCGATTATGAATAGAGGTAAATTTTAAGTTGGTACTTAAATTTAAGTTGCAGCTTTGTTAGTTTCGACTTAGTCGCTGGACAATGAATACGCGCCTAAGTTTTTGACAGATATGAGGTGAATAAAAATTGTTTGCCAGGCAGGGCTAAAGAAAAATTTGACTGCAAGTATTAGCTTTGTTCCTTTACAGATAAATATCATTATCACCTCTCTGTCGTTCTTCGTGTTTTTTGTATACATAAATGCTCAGAACGAAAAAATAAATCCATTAAGCGATGACTGTCTGTCCGTCCGTCTGTGCACACGATAACTCGAGTAAAAATTAAGATATGTTAACGAAACGTGGTACGTGTACTTCTTTTGGACTAGGATGAATGATATTGAAAATGAGAAAAATCAGCCAAGAACCACGCCTACCTCCCATATAACGTAGTGTTCATAAATACGAAAACTGCGATATTTTTGTAACTACTAAAGCGTATTCACTCAAAATTGATATATTTAATGATCTTTAGGCGGAAAATAAGAATATTATAAATTTTTGGAAAATGTGCGTAGCCACGCCCACTTATGATTGCATGTGTATATCTTGGTAACCGCTTTACCAATTTCTCCCAAATTGAACACAGTTGTTGGTCTTGGTAAAACAAACCAAACGGCTGAAAATTTAAAAAATCTGATATTAACCACGCCCACCTCCCACATAACAGTAATTTAGAGAAATACGAAATCTTCGATATATCAGTAACTACTTAAGATAAATGAAATAATTCTTTAGCAAGAAATACGTTCATGACAAATTTTTGAAATTGGGCGAGGCACCGCCTACTTTTGACCACATAAGTGTATCTCGGTGACCGTTCTATCAATTTGTAGCAAACTCGGTATAATTATTGTACTTGACACACGAAAGCAGGAAGTTGAAAATTTTAGAAATCGGACTTAAATCATATAACCGTGAATTTCAGAAATGCTGAACCACCCCCTGGTTCCCAAGTAAACGAAATTCTCTACTTTCTAGAAATTATAACTGTCGAGAGTGACGTGGGTGCCAAGGCGTGAACGCGCTGACTGTTTGTTTGTTGACGAAGGTCTTGTTTACCACCAGACCTATTCGCTTTGCTTCCTTATCCAACTTGGAAAAGGCAGAACAGACTTCGCGGTTTTTGTTACCGATGATATCGATGTCATCGCCATAAGCCAGCAATTGCACGCTCTTGTAGTAAATTGTTCCTGAGCGGTTCAGTTCTGCAGCACTTATTATCTTCTCCAACATCAGATTAAAGAAGTCACATGTCTGGAGCCCCGTTTGGTGGCGAACGGCTCGGAGAGGTCTTTCCCAATTCTGACGGAGCTGGTGGTATTGCTCAACGTCATTTTACAAAGCCGTATCAGTTTGGAGGGGATGCCAATTCAGACATAGCGGCGTATAGGCAACTCCTTTTAGTGCTGTCGAAAGCGGCTTTAAAGTCGACAAATAGGTGGTGAGTGTCGATTCTTTTCTCGCGGGTCTTTTCCAAGATTTAGCGTATTGTGAATACCTGGTCTATGGTGGATTTTCAAGGCCTAAAGCCACACTGATAAGGCCCAATCAGTTCATTGACGGTGGGCTTCAGTCTTTCACACAATACGCTCGATAAGACCTTGTAACCTATGCTTAGAAGGCTGATCCCGCGGTAGTTAGCGCGAATGGCGGGGTTGATGCATGCACCTTATCAACTCCTCGCCACCATACTTGAATACCTCAGCTGACAGGCTCTCAGCTCCAGCAGGTTTGCTGTTTTTCAGCCGTGTTATTGCTATTCGTACCTCGTCATGGTCAGGCGGAGGAACATCGACTCCGTCATCATCGACTGGGGGCTCGGGTTCTTCTTCTCCACAACTTTCCGTGCTGCTACCATTTAGTAGCGTGGAAAAGTGTTCCTTCCATAATTTAAGTATGTTCTGAATATCGTTAACTAGGTCGCCATGGTCTTGAAACCTTCCGTAAGTCGTCTAACTCTATGATAAAATTTTCGGGCATTCTTCCTGTCGGCCAGCATTTCAAGCTCTTCGCACTCACGTATTTCGGCCTCTCTCTTCTTATTGCGCGCGTTGCGCCCGATCGCACCGTGGCGGCCGTACCAGTTGTTCTTTCGGGCTCGCTGAAATTATCTTATGTAGTTACTGATATATCGAAGATTTCGTGTTTTTCTAAATTACCGTTATGTGGGAGGTGGGCGTGGTTATTGTTCGATTTTTTAAATTTTCTGCCGTTCGGTATGTTTTACCAAGACCAACAACTGTGTTTGGAAGAAATTTGTGGAGCGGTTACCAAGTTATACACATGTAATCATAAGTGGGCGTGGCTACGCACATTTTCCATAAATTTATAATATGCCTTATCATGAGTTACATTTTCCCTGAACCGGTTCACTTTTGGTTTTCTGATTTAACTATGGGCGGATGACAAATTTTCGGGTGAACTTTTTTTCCGCCTAAGGCCCAAAATACAATAACGCAGTGGCATTGGCAGCGGCAGTTTTTCGAAATCATCTGTATTTTAAAAAGTGTGGTGTCCAATGAAGCGACTCACAATACAGCAGTGGCAGCTCAGTTTAGCCCAAATTCTAAATTCACTGCCACTGCCTTCCTCGCATGCTGAATTTGACATAAATGAAACGCAGCCAACATCTGTTGATGTCACTGAAGCCTAAAAGGCAACAATAAAAATGTAAACAAACAAAAGGGAATGTCAAAAAAAGTAGTCACTGACAACGCGGTATTGTGTTTGCTACGGCCGTGACTGCCAATATTAGCAGTAACAGCTGATTTTAAAAACTGTCACTGCCAGTGCCACTGCGCTATTGTATTTTCGGCTTAAAGATCGTTGTAGATATCAATATTGAGTGAATAAGCTTCAGTAGTTACAAAAATATTGTAGTTTTCGTATTTCTGAACACTCCCATTATAAGGGAGGTTGGCGTGGCTATTGGCCGATTTTGATCATTTTTAATAGTTGTGTTTATTTGGGTTATCCAACTCAGTATCACGATCATTTCTCACGGAAACAGTCTGGATCATTCTTATTGGAGTTGGCAGCACTAAATTTATACTACTAGCACGAGGAAGACGAAATTATAAAAATGAACGCATTTTTTTTTAATGCTTCGTCTTAATATTCTTTGTTTACTTTTCAAAGAAAATAACATGGCGCTGAAATTACAAACGTCAGCCAGAAAATGACTTTTTTCTGTTGCTTAATCTTGTCAGATCTTGTGTAGTTGGATCATGAAATAAGCAGCGTTGCCGTTTTGGTCCGATTGGACCAAAATTGGTAGGTTCATTCTCCTTTGGTAGCTTGGTTGGTTTGATGAACCTTTTGGTAGGCAAAAATTTTGTGAAAAAAAACAACCAAATTGAGCATTAAAATTTGTTCGCTTAATTTACGTTTACACGTTCAAAACATTGCTTTCACTTTGCTCACACGTATTAGATTTCTTAGTTTTTTTTCTATATTTTATTAAGCAGACAATTTTCTGCAAACAAAAACTCACTTTCCAAAGCTATGACCGATTGGCTGTTGAAATAGAACCAGAAATTACCCATCGTCTTGAAAGAAAAATTGATGATAGGCTATTTTCAAAGTGTGAGTGTATTGGTAAAAAAGTGTGAGTGAATGCAAATTGAAACGAATTTGAGATTTTTTTTTTATTGAAATGCATAAAATGTCTAATTTTATTTTTTCACACACAAAGAAAAGTTGTTTGATATAAATGGAATTAATCTCAAAGGTATTTAAATTTTTTAAAAAAGTTTTTGTACAATGAGTCAACTCCTTTATTTAAAGACCCTGTTAACAATAATATGTGTAGTTTTAATTTTTACTGTTAATTTGTGTTGTTAAAAACCTCGTAAATTCTAGAAATCTAGCATTAATGATGAACAAAATTTTGGTAGTTTGCAAACTGATTTGGTAGGCGTTTTGGTACTTTAAAATATTTTCAAGTGGCAACACTGGAAAGAAGTACACGTACCAAGTTTGTTAACGGCCCGTCTCCACAGGCAAAAGTCTTTGCCTACCAACTGTCATTTTTATTGCCTGGTATACATTTTATCAGAGGCAATATTTTTTGTGTGGGCATATTTTATCTTGATAAAAGCATTTGTCAGATGGATATTTTTGCCGTATTTAGTCGTTTAAACAATTTATAAAATATGCTATTTCACGTCCAAGTACATAATAACAAATATTTTAATAGAAAATAGCTAAACTTTTGCTTTTATATTAAAACTAGCTTACACCCGCGGGTTTCACCCCGTTAATTTTTATTTCTGTG
>NW_023466712.1:0-7260 GCF_013731165.1 Rhagoletis pomonella
ATCCATTCGTCCTGAAATATACTAGCCAGAAGTGCGATTTCTTTATAAAAAAGAGAACCATTTTGAAATATGGGTGTTTTTACACTGTAGAAAATGATTTCTAAAACTTCACATACGCGGTTCTGCATTTTGCTGATACGCGGTTTTGCATTTTGTTGATACGCGGTTTTGCACTTTAAACGACGATATATATATAAATTCACAGTGCGTAGTTATCTCAGTATGTTTGTACTGAAAATCTGTAGTTAACTGCCGATTCTGAGTTAAGTACGCACTGTGAATTTGGCCCTAAGTAGAATAATTATATATTAATTAGTAATAACCCTCCGAAATTCGGGTGAAAGCATTAAAGAGATACTTGCAAATATTAAGTATTTAAACTTAAGTAACAAATAAAACGTGATATTTATGAAAATACTTCAGTATTTAGCTCAACATTTATTTAAAGGGCTTCGTGAAAGACAACAATTAATCTTGTATTGCTAGAGACCTGATAACCAAAGATGATTTTAAAAGCAAAGGGCCATAAAAAGGTTATTGGGATGTGGTAACCATGTAAAGTAATGCACAAGTGTACATTGAGGTAATAGTGAGATTAAGATATCTCATTTAATTTGTAATCTACAAACACATCCACACATGTATGTACTTATGTTGGTATGTACAAGAGTGTCAAATATTGTTTTTGTATATCATAGGATGGGAAATCGGGCGATCTCATTTCAAAAATGGTGCGAACGGTGTTTACATACATAAATATATTATTTTAAAGTGTAAACCTTCGTACTCTTACTTTAAATACCCTGGCATCACAGTAACTTAACCTGTAAATCCTATCGACTGTAGCGACTTTTTGAGTTTCCCGCATATTTGCTTTAAGTGCAACACCAGTGTTGCCACTGAGATATGTGTTTTTTCTACCAAAAGGCTTAAAAACCTTCCAAATGTAAAGTTTCTTATCTCCATTCTGTGAATTAAAAGGGCTTTGCAAAAACCGGCTCGCGGTCTGCCACCTGAAATGCATCGACGAATGAATACCCTCCTTTCTTTGATAACAACATTTTTTTATGCAATAAGGCAAACGGAAATAAGGCAAATTTGTGTTATCTCCCAATTGAATGTGAAATAACACAAATTTGCTTTATTTCATATTCTCGTTAAGCAATAAGACCAACTTCTAAATTTTACAATTTTGTAATAAAGCAAAATAGTGCACATAGTCATCCAGTTATGGCTCAGTTATGCATACTTGACATTTCATCAGAGTTGTCACATAAGGAATCTATTAAATGAGCTTTGCGTGCAAGCGGTTATCCAACGCACAGCATTACATAACGTCACCTGAAATGCAAAATAACGTAACAACATCTTCACTGAAATGCAAAAAGTCGTAACTTATAACAAATTCAAAATTCACTTTTTGATTGCTATGATGGATTTCATTGAAATACAACTCCCACCGTTTTATTAAAAAATAAGAAAATAGTCACAACTTTTTGCATTTCAGTGCCGATGTTGTTACATTATTTAGCATTTCAGGTGACGATATGTAGAAGTCTGTTGATTTTTGATTTCTACGTAAAAATGACATGATATGGGGTGCAGTGCAAAGTATGCATAACTGGGCTATTACATTTGCCAAATTTTGATCGGACCTCATAAAGCCCATGGCCATATCGGAAATTGACATTATGACCACATCAAGGGCCATATGTCCGTTTAAAATGATCACAATGTCAAATGACTTTATGACCGTTTTTAATTTGCCTTTATGACCATCTACGGCATTTTGTATTGACCTTATAATCATTTTTGAAAAAAAAAATAATAATAGTAATAGAAAGCCACTGGTTAACTATTGAAAAATTAAAGCTACCGAACTCAAAGTTTCAACAAAAAATTAGTACATCAACAAGTTTAACGGATGGATATGTCTGAAAAAGAAAAAATGAATGTGTGTATATGTAAGAAGTATACAAATTTGAAAGCGACCCCTGCTCAAAATTTGACGTGTTGTTGTACCTCATTTAATTTTTTTATATTGTAATAATGCTGGTAATAATATTATAACTAAAAATGGGTTTATTTTAACATATACCTCTCATGAAAACTTAACTTCGAAAACGCCTTAAAAATACCATAAATGCCAACTTTTTTTTGTTAATTTAAAGAAAAGATTCCGATATTTACTTTTTATATAGCTAGAAGATGTACGGAGGCCTATGGAACAAAGTTTTTGTCCCTAAAATGTGTCAAAACCGGCATTTATAAATTATAACTTTATATTAAAATATTTGGTCGTTTGTACTGATTTTTTTAATCTATTTGGACAAGTAAATTAGGTTTTAGTAGAATAAAAGTTTTTTGACTTCTGTTACATACTTTTATTCTTTTGACTTATGTTACTTTTTTTGTATAATTTTAAACTTCGTAAAAAACTTATAATGAAACTGAATTTTTCCCGCCGAAATCCCACTGTTCGATTAGGGGACTTGTTAATCGATGGAATATATCATAATCAATCAATAAGAAAATTTTTGGATTTTTTGTTAGTTACGGCTTTGCATTTCAGGTGACGGTATATGCATTTTTTTATTTCCCTTCTGTACTTACATGGCACTACAGTTCTATGTGTAGTGAAGCTGGTATTTACAATTTAATAATAGTTTGTGTTGTCTGGAAATATTTTGGACTTTCCCAAAACGTCATTATAATTAATTCTGATCGGCAGAAGTAAGCGCTGACGAACGATCACGCATACATTCATACAAGTATGTACATTAGGGCGGCCCAAAAATGCATATGAAAAAGTAAAGTCGGAATTTTAATGTTCTCATCCCCTAGGATTGCTCTATACAGAAAATATATACCCCTATTTTTTATTTTGACATCGAAAAATATTTAGAGGTCGCTCAAAACGCTTACTGAAAATAAATCATTTTCGATCGCAATACTCAGCTTCTATTCAGGAGACTCCCAATAATAATATCCAATTGTTTATTTAACCACTTTTTCATAGTAACTTTATTTTACTGGTCCTCCAAAAATCCTTAAAAATGCATACAAATGGTTAGTATTAAAAGTGTCTCTAGAGAACCATAGTTTTCCGATCAAAACATATTGATTTTCAAGAATTCTATACCAGCAATGGTTAAAGTTGTTTTTTTAATTTTATATGAAATACATAGGGGCATATTTTTTTGGTATAGAAAGCTTAAAAGAGCTTTGCCCGCTGGACACCGCCATCACCGGTATAGAACAACCCTAGGTGTGAGAGTTTTAAAATTCCGACTTTACTCTTGATTTTACCACCCTAATGTACGTGCATATATGTAAATATGTACATATGTATACACTTTATACACGTATATGTATATATGTACTATACTAATTTTTTAATGTAAATAATAAAATTGATGTTTAAGAGAAAAATAAAAAAGTAGCTTAAGTTCATAAACGGATTAAAAAAATTAATTAATTAATTCTTGTTATTCTTCCAGAAACAACTATATGAATAGATAATAAAGGAGTGATATGTCGCATACATTTTTCGTTTGAAATTTCATTACGAAATTGTTCTCTTAAATCGCGATTAATTATGTATGTACTTTTATTTAGTAGTTACGCACACGGGCTCAAATTACTCTTTCATGACCCAATAACACTTGTACTTAGTACTGTTTGCCTCTCTTTTTCAAATCATGTACCACTCCACTGGCTCTAACTCTCTCCATTTCGCGATGTTGCTGGAAGCTCGTTGTACCTGCTGCTCGTGATCGGATTGATCGTGTAGTATTTGGTATTACTGTGCTGAACACAAAAACAAAAAACCGGTTTTTCATTTGCACACAATCAACAAATTGACATCCGCACGAACAACATGTATGGAATAGAAAAAACCGTAAAATAAAAAAAAAATTAAAATAAACTTAAATATGCTGAAATGTACATATGTAGATACATATGCACAAGTACAGCATGAGTGGGGAAAACGACGAATTTTGTTTAACTAAAGTGAATGTAAATTTTAAACGCAACTCTATTTACACACGCCCAAAAGTATACATATGTATGTTTGTATGTATGAATGAATATATTGACGTTGTACGTTAAATAAATTGAAGATTTTTTACTTTGCATTTTGCGCAAACAGACATTTGTTATACATACCAAAAAATAGCCTTGTTTTTTTGTAAACGAGCGGCAAAAGAACATTCAACTCGGGTAAAAATTTCTTTTGGCTACTTAAGCAACCCTGGTGGTAATTACCAAGAAACGTATTATTAGTTTAATGGGATTTATACACAAAAACCAAAGGAAATTAGTACTTTTATTAAAAATATTAACCATGTATAAATAAGGAAACAACAATTTCCCATATGCACTTTCCCCTCAACAATTCACAATGGAGCAGTTGTTTCACTGAACAACAGTACGCATCGGGTCGCGTACTTTGTAACCGTCATGGCTGTACTCGGATAAATAGCCGAGTTTGTGTTGTTGCGTTGAATGTATTTCGTTAATTTACCGAGTGTTATTTTGTAGCAAAAGAATGCACCTAATAACCAGGGTTACATTGCCTTGCGTATTTAACATCAGCTTGCGCATGCTCAGTTTAAAACAAGTAAGAAACTTTAAGTTCGGGCGGAGCCGAACATTAAATACCCGGCACAAGTATTAAATATATATTTTTTATTCTGATCATTTAGGTATACATTTGTCTATATCTATCTCGATTCGCTTCGCCTGTTACAAACAACCGTTATATGAACGAAGTTATAATACCCTTGTGCACAAGTGCGCTCGGGTATAAAAAAGGCAGTAAACAACTAACAGGTCGATTATGGATAACAGCGCAACGCCAGTTGCGTAGCCAGGATTTGGCTTTGGGGGGGGCATGCATTCTTTCATATATTTATGTACGTGCCAGTTTTACCGTTATATATTTTTTATCTATTCGTTTATTCCATGGGGTATTCATGCTTTATTTAAATTTAAAAAATTAAATTACTATACCGTTTTAAAAATCTGAAAATTCACTGCGGGAAATTTATTTATTCTCTTTTTGTCTTCGCCTTCTCGTTTTTGCCTTTATAAGGTTTGAAAAAAGGTTTTGAGCGAACCATTATATCACATTCCTAGGCAAGTTTTGAAAGAATACCTATGTTCGATACTAAATTTTATTAAAACAAAATGTTGAAATCAGCTTCATATAGAAACAGTGTCATCGTTAATTAAGAAAGAGATGTTCTTAAATATCACAACTTTACTACACTCACATATTGACTAGATTTGACTATTTATTTTATTATATTTTAATTTGAATTATTTGTTTATAAAAATATAGTTTATTCCTTAACAAACACTAAATGAAAATAAGTTTAATCTTTGAACAACATTAAAAAAAATCGACTAACTTTCGTAAAAATTTCAAACTTTCTATTTCAATTTTATCTCTTAATATTTTGCAGTTTTTAGCTCATTCAATTTTAGTCTAATAAAGTGCAAATTTAAAGTAACTGTGATTTACAGTTGATGTATGGCATATTTTTGACGATGTCGGTAATTTTCTTCCATATTATCTAAGTATGTTCGTCGATTTTTTTAATGAAGAAAATGAGCAACGCCTTCATAAAAAAAAAATATTAAAAATCAATGATAAGTCACAGCTTTGAGCTTTATTTGAATTGATCGGGCTACAAAACTGCATACTCAAAATATGTATTTATGTATATCAAATCTAATTAAAAAGCTTTACGAAAGTTTGTTGATTTTGTTAATGTTGCGCAAAGATTACACCTTGGATATATATGGGTTTTGTTAAACTGCATTTGTATAAACAAATAATTAAAATTATATAATTTTAAGATAACAGGCCAATCTAGTTAACATGTATTAAGTTTTGATAAGCACTTGAAATGTCAAGTTTTAGTACGGAATTCAAAGAAGATGTGTCTTTTATCAATTCATAATAACTTAAAAAAATTTGTTTGTTAAGAAGTGTATCTTAAAATATCTGCCTTGACATTTATGTTAAAAGTGTAAAATATGTAAACCTACATAAACTTTCCCGTGAATATCATCAAAGCATTGGTCTTGTAGGGAATCTATGTATGCATGCATGCATATTAGCAAATTAAAAAGTCGATACAATTTACAGTCGAAAAGTACAGTTTTTGTATCGATTATAGATTATTTCCTAACACTGTAGGGAACTAAGCAAAATAGCCTAGTGTATTTCGCAAATATTCAAATATTCATTAAAAGATAATTTGTCATCAGTCTGAAATAAAACAAGTAAGAAAGCCGAACATTAAACACCCGGCGCAAGTATTAAATATATGTTTTCCACCTTTCCGAAAGCTACCGCTACATGATAAGCTGGGGTGTATAAATTTTAAGTAAATTATCGTCCTTAAATTTCGAAATATTGAAATTTCAAGCATTTCTGAAATTTACCGTTATATGAAAAGCGGGTAATTTTAGTCCGATTTCAATAATTCTCAACGTTTGGCTTCTATGTGGCAAGCACAATAGCCATACCGAGTGTGGTACAAATTGGTAGAACGGTTACCGAGATACATATATGTGATCATAAGTGGGCGGTGCCACGCCTATTTTCCAAAATTTTATCATAAACGTATTTCTTGGTAAAGAATTGCTGCAAGCATCAATTTAGAATAAATTAGCTTTAATATTTACTGCGCTACTATGAGCGCTGCCCCCGACACGATGTCAAAATCGTGCTTGGCGATTTTAATGCCAAGGTGGGCAAGGAAGGGATCTTTGGCGCCACTGTCGGAGAATTCAGCCTCCACGACGAAACGTCCGATAACGGACTGAGACTGATCGACTTCGCCGGGGCCCGAAATATGGTAATATGTAGTACTAGGTTCCAGCATAATAACATCCACCAAGCTACATGGCTGTCTCCAGATCGAAAAACGAGAAACCAAATCGATCATGTTGTGATAGACGGAAGGCATGCTTCAAGCGTTTTGGACGTACGTACACTCCGAGGGCCAAACATCGACTCGGACCACTATCTTGTTGTAGCCAAGATACGCACCCGCCTCTGTGCAGCAAAAAATGTGCGCCCAACAATGCAAGGAAAGCTTAACGTCGAAAAGCTGCAATCACAACAGACGGCCAATTTATTCGCCACTCGACTCACACACCTGCTCTCTGAGAGCACTCTTCAACAATCCGACGTACGCGAGCAGTGGAACCACATTTCCCGATCATTAAGTACCGCCGCCG
>NW_023466713.1:0-7260 GCF_013731165.1 Rhagoletis pomonella
TTTCGCGGAGGGTTTTCCCACATTTTTTTTCGTAAAAACCTTCTCCTGGCAATTACGAACATCTAAAAAAATTTAGCCAAATCGGCGCAACCGTTCTCAATTGATGAATTACTACACATTTTTCACACAATTTTTATCTATATATGAATAGGCAATCATGTTTCCTTTACACCCCTTTTGCGGCTAAACTATACCTCTAGGTTAGGTTAGGTTGAAGTGGCTGCTAGGCCCAGAAGGCGCCAGCATACTTAGGCCCGATCAGGGCCCATTGTGATACCACATGGATCCAAAGAAAACCCCTATTCCTTAAACCAGTTTGTGGAGTCTGCAAACCTTAGCAACTGCCGTATTCCAAACTTAGCAGTCGCGGTTAGATCGTCTAGAAGACCTATACCTAGGAATTTCTGTCATTTCCTGCCCAGTGCTGGGCAATCGCAGAGTAAGTGCCTTATTGATTCAGGCTCTTCTTCGTCGTGGCAGCTCCTGCAGTAGTCGTTGTGACTAACCCCGAGGCGTTCTGCGTGCCTTCCTATCAGAATATGTCCTGTGAGCAGACCAATGGCCAGTGACATATCGCCTTTGTTGAGAGTGAGAATTTCTCTCGATCTCCGTACATCCCATTTTGGCCATGTAAGCTTCGTTGTATTACAGTTTTCAGTGCGCTCCCATCTGGAGGCCGCTTCTTCAAGGAAGTTCTCCCTTAGTAAGAGCTTGCAGGAAGCGAGTGGCATACCCACCCTCTTCCAGGCTGGTGAAAGTGGAGAGGAAGTACCCGCCCTTGCAAGCTCGTCTGCCTTCCCATTTCCTGGTATGTCACTGTGCCCCGGTACCCATACCAGGTGCAAAGCGAACTGCTCTGCCATCACGTTAAGTGATTTGCGGCAGTTGGCAACTGTTTCCGAATTTATAGTGACAGAGTCAAGCGCCATAAGGGCCGCCTGACTGTCTGAGTATATATATATTTCCGTATTGGCGATAACAGCTAGTTTTAGGCTGTCAACGGCTTCTTGTATGGCTGCCAATTCGGCTTGAAAGACACTACAGTGGTCAGGTAGTCGGAATGATCTTTTTATTCCCAATTTCTCCGAGTAGACGCCTCCTCCTACCCTATTTTCTAGTTTGGAGCCGTCCGTGTAGGATCTTATGGCATCTCTAGACCCCGGAACTCCTTCGAGCCATGATTCCCTGCTAGGTAGCGTTACGCTATAACCTTTAGTGAAAGTGAGCCTTGGTACACAGTAGTCCTTTGTACTCGGTAGTTGTCGGTTTCTCAGAATTGTAGTGTGACTACAGCGAGCCGCTTTCCAGCTTTTAAGCCCCTGTAGTCTTAGGGCTGCAAACGCAGCGTATTGTCGTCCAATAATATCTTTGGGTATGATGTTGAGGATCGTATTCATTGCCATAGTAAGTGTTGTGCGGAGAGCACCACTAATGCAGATCAGGGCCGTTCTCTCCACTTTGTGTAATTTAGTAATGTTTACTTTGTTCTCCAGCACTGGCCACCATACCACTACCCTGTACAGAAGTATGGGCCTCACCACGACGGTGTATATCCAGTGCACTAGCTTCGGGGTTAAACCCCATTTTTGGCCGATTGCTCTCCTGCAGCTGTATAGGGCAACCGTGGCCTTCCGCACCGCTCGTCGGTGTTTTGAATCCAGCTTAATTTTTTATCTAGGACTATCCCCAGGTATTTAGCGGATTCGCTTAATTTTAGTGTGGTCTGTGCCAGCCTTGGTGTTATCAATGGGGGGATTTTGTACCTTCTTGTGAACAGTACAATTTCTGTCTTGCTTGGGTTTACCCCTAACCCGTTATTTTTTGTCCAACTCTCGACTTCCTTCAGTTTTACCTGCATAATGTCACATAGAGTCTGTGGAAATTTCCCACTTACTGTTAGTGCAAGATCATCCGCATACGCAATAACCTTACAGCCACCCCCCTCCATGCCACACAGCAGTGAGTTTACCGCTGCGACCCATAATAGAGGGGATAGGACTCCCCCTTGCGGGGTGCCCCTCTCTACGAACCTGGTCAACGATACCCCCGCCAGCTCCGCCCGGACCACCCTGCATCTCAGCATTTGGTTTACGAGCGCAACTAAGCGCGAGTCGATGCCCAGGCCCGCCAGTGCTGCCGTTATCGCGCCCGGCATGATGTTGTTAAAGACGCCCTCTATATCCAGGAAGGCTGCTAGCGTATATTCTTTGATGTCTAGTGATCTCTCTATATACGACAATATTTCATGTAGCGCCGTTTCTGTAGATCTACCTTTCGTATAAGCATGTTGTGTGGTAGAGAGTCTGTCACCAACCGACTCTCTGATACGGACCTCCACCAGTCTCTCCATAACCTTCAGTTGAAATGACGACAAGGTGATGGGCCTGAAATCATTTGGGTTATTGTGAGACACCTTCCCTGCCTTGGGGATGAACACCACTCTTGATTCCCTCCACTTTCTAGGGATATGGTTAAGAGCTAATACTCCCTTAATTATAGCGTGTAGCCACGCTGAGCTTAGCTGAAGTGTTTGCTGCAGCTGTATGGGGGCAATGCCATCCGGACCTGCTGATTTATAGGGCTTAAATGTCCCAATAGACCAGATGACCTTTTCCCTAGTGAGGAAATCTCCAGTGACCGAAAGATCTCCAGTTAGATGTGGCTGTACCGGCATGCTATCCGTGGCACCCGGGAAGTGTGTGCAAAGAAGCAGATCCAGTGATTCCTCCTCGGTCTCTGTCCAGGAGCCGTCAGGTCTTTGCAAGCATCCTGGGGCTTTCTGGGCAGTACCTGAGAGTATCTTTCTGAGCCTGCCTGCCTCTGAGATAGACTCCACCCCATTGCAGAAGTCTTTCCATGAGGTTCTTTTCGACCTTCTTAGGAGCTTCTTGTACTCCCGTAACGTTGTCTTGTAGGTCTCCCAATGTCCCTCACTACCAGACGCAGTAGCCTGATTGAAGGTTTTCCTGCAGTTCTTGCGTGAAACCCTGATTTCTTCATTCCACCAGGGTGGCTTTTTCCTACCCCGGTGCTGCTTTTTGGGGCATGCAATGTCTATTACTATTGCCTTACTGCAGGCCCCCGTAAAATGGGCGACAAGATATTCCAGCTCCTCTAGGTTTGCTGGAATAGCCGGCTCTCTATCTTGTGGCAAAAGCCTATCCAGCTCTTTCCGATACCTATGCCAGTTGGCATTTCGCAAGTTTCTAGTTAGAGAAGCCTTGGGCGTTTCCCCTAATACCTCGAATTGGATATATCGGTGGTCGGAAAAGGAGCAGTGATGCCAGACATTCTCTGTTAAAAATCCCACGAAAATGGGGAAAAAATCCCTCAATTACCCACATCTTGAAAATTTATCCCACAAAATTCCCAACGAATTTAAACATATACACGTTTCAGTAGTAAAGAAGTAAAATTCATATAAAATAATAATAATAGTTTGGCGCTTACACATATGTGCTTTTCCTCCAATTTGTGGCGGTCCCCTTGATGTGGTCACACAAAGGGGAGGGACCTACAGTTTTCCGCCGACTCCGAATGGCGAGTGTATTTTTATGAGAAGCTGTTTTTCATGGCAGGAAAACACTCGGAGGTTCGCCATTGCCTGCCGAGGGCCGACCGCTGTTAAGAAAAAACCCCTTTTCCTGCATTTTTTTCACTCATTCAATTTTTCACTTTCATTTTTTTGCTCACTCACTGCTATTTAACATTTCATCAGATAATTTGTTCCGCTTTTTACATGAAATACCAGTTACAACTGAAAAGATTCTTTCTTACTCAGCGCTTGAATTGGTTAACGTAAGAAAATTTTCGAAATTATCCTTATACTTTTTAACAATTATATACCATTTCACTCTAATGTCTAAGTCGAATGTCGAATATTCGTGAATTTTGATCAATTATGCAACAATAACTGCGTCAAAAGAAAATCCCTTATTTATATGAAATGTCCCTTTTTTCCCTTTTAATAATTTTTGATGCAAAATATCCCTCAAATAGGGAAATTTCCCACAATCTGGCACCATTGAAAAGGAGTGCTCCTCAAGCACCTTCCACTTCCCGACCAGACATTCCGCATTCTCAGAGATAAGGGTAACGTCCAGAACTTCCCTTCGGGATTTTGTAATAAAAGTGGGATCATTCCCCCTATTCGCAATAACAAGCTTAGAACTAAGTATGAAATTAAAAAGTGACTCACCCCGTTCGTTATCATCGGAGCTGCCCCAGGTGTGATGGTGAGCATTCGCGTCACCTCCCAAAATTAGCGCCTCTCTCGTGCTAGCCACTAGGTCTTTAATGCAGGTAGTTGGCACCTCCTTGTCATGCGCTAGGCACATGGATGCCATCTTAATTGGTCGTCCGTTTGCACTTAGACTGACCGCTGTTGTGTCCTCGTCGCTAAATTGTGGAAGAAAGAGACACTTTAGTGTGATACTTATCAATATGCACGTCCTTGGTTTCCCCGTTGAGGCTCCACTTACCAGTCTGTAGCCCGGCGCTTTCAGCCCACAAATGTTTTGTCCCACCACCCAAGGTTCTTGGATTAGGACGATGTCGGCTGCCCCTTTAGCTGTTAGATGGAGCAGCAGTGCAGCTGAAGCTGCTTTACAGTGGTGAAGGTTAATCTGCAGTACCTTCACCATCTTGGCCGTTATCGCCCACGTCGCCTATTAGGGTGGAGTTGACCGCGTCTTCCGACATCTCGATCAACTCCTCCTCCGTATACAGCCGAAGCATGCGTCCGACCCCCAGCGAAGACGTCGATGAGGCATAACCCCCGGTCAGGTCGTCCATCGGATCAACCTGCTCGGATTCTTCCTCCATCTCCACGTCGCTGTTGGCCTCTTCCGGCTCTACCTCCGTGATCAGGTTCTTCGCTGCGTTTACGTCGTTGCTGTAGACCTTAATTTTGGCCATGTCCCAGCCGTAACGTATGACCCCGCTCTTTTGCTCCAACAACTCTATGGAGTCCTTATTTATTGATTTTCCAATTATCGGTAGGTAGCTCCGGGTTATAGAGCCTTATGGTTTGGAGGATCCTTTCTGGCTCCGCTGGCCTGCAAGGTAACCATGCTCTCGCTCTCGGTCGCACCGGTAGGTCCTTGAAGTCGACCGCCCTGAGCTTCGCACCAGGGTAGACTTCTCCAATACCTGCGACTGTTTTCTTGTAGATCTCCGCTGATCTAGCATCCTCGCATGCTATAACGCGGATGTTATTTTGGAACCACCCCGCTCCCTTGCAGGTTGGCGGAGGTCCCGGATTCTCCAACATAATGTTGATAGCAATGTCGGCCATCGCGGCCTTAACCCACTTCCATTGCTGCCTCAGGGTGAGGCTGTCTTCATTGCCTGTATTTTCCCCCGATCTATTGCGCTTACTGGAGGGCACCTGCGGCTGCTTCTCCTCCGGCTTGCGGTAGTCGGGCAGGACTGCCTTTGCCCAGTCGATTTCTGTGAGGATCTCCTTCACATGCTCTTCTTTCGCCTTGCTACACAGGTCAGGCGTTGCGGAGAACCTTTGCAGGATTCGAGCAGCCAGCTTCCTCTGCCGATAGCCCGCTGCAGCTGGTTCTGGCCTCTGGTCAGGCCTCGTGAAGGCCGTGGGTGTCGCGGGAGGACCGCCCGGGGCCTGCGCCCCAGATTCAGCCTTATCCCCGGGTGCAATCTGCATGCCAGGTTGGCGTCCACTGGTGCCAGGAGTTTCCCGGGGTGGACTCCTTTGAGCAACCCCACCGCCACTTTCCTTCGTTTTTGCGAGAGCTTGGCCCGGTTTCACCATTGGCCTTGGTTTCCCGCTATTTGTCACCGCACTACGGCTGGTGGAGGTACTCTGCATCGCTTGAGCTCCTTGTTTAGTGGGCCGAGACCCTTCCGACGCTTTAAGGGGGCCGGTCCCTTTATAAATTGTTTTTGATGTTGTTGTTGCTGTTTTTGTTGTTATTTGTTTTTTGTCCATAATTGATCCCACGGGCTGCGGAGAAAGGGGGGTAAGGTAAGGCCTACTTACATCCTGGGTGTGGCCGCCTCCCAGAGGGCTCCGTTCGCGACTGGGCTATTTAGGGGCCCCCAGCCTGGCCGATCCTCGGTACGGTGCGCGTGACGCCTTGATCCAGCCCCTTCAGACCTCCAAGCCACGATCAGAAACCATTTCCATATGACTACGCTATTAAGGAGTTTAGCACATAGCACTGATTCCTGATCTTAGCTGAGCACCATTCTGACATCGCACAGAATCCTCTGTAGTGCCCATTTCCAGTCAGCACCCTCGTGGAGGGTTCAGCCGGAGGATTTTTGCCGACCACCGAACTATACCTCTAAGATATAAACAATTATATAGAAAGGTATTTTGATGCTGATGTTCAGGCAATTTTTCAAATTTCAAATTAGTTTAACAAAAAGAGAAAAAATCAATTCAAAAGTGACACCAATACTAATGCCGTACATGTACATGGTTGGGCGGAAATGACTCCTAAATGTATGCTTTAATATTGATACTGAATTGAGTAGTCCACATGCAAACACCGTTATGTGATTTATAAGAGAAAGACATAAATTTGAAAAAAAAAAACGACTACGACAACAAGTAACAATTAAATGGAATCTTTTTTACTATTACCTGAAAATTTGAATAAACAAGAGATTATAAAATTATAACATAAAATAACATGACATAAGATAACATTAACAGTCTGTACGACCTAAAGCAGTTTTCTAAGTTTATCAGAAGTTGGATACTTGTGAAAGTTTATAAATAAGTATGATTGCGACTTTTGGAAGAAGAATAACATTTGATGCTATTTTTTCAGAATTTAAAAAAGATTTTGCACTGTGTTGTTAGTGGACATGAAACTACTTTAAATACTGGTACGTAATCCACCAAAAACTAAAGATCGAAAAAATTTTACATAGCGCACTTTGCAAGTGGGCTATTCAATTACAGAAACGTGCCAAGCAGCAGTTTAGGAATAAGATGTATGTATGTATGTACATAGATTAGACTCAAACAAGAAAGAAGGTAAAGTTGAGTATGGAGAAGAAGAAAGGGATATATACAGAAATTAAAATAAAAGTAAAGAAACCTATATATAAAGACAAAGAGGAAGGAAAATTTAAATACCTAACCTAATAACAATGGTGGGGGGGTGAATATGTAAATGAAGAAAAGAATGGACATATTTAGATCAGGATAAAGGAAAAGATAAAGACGAAGAATAAGATGAAGACCAAGACGAGGAAGAAGATGAAGATGAAGATGAAGAT
>NW_023466714.1:0-7259 GCF_013731165.1 Rhagoletis pomonella
AACATCTTCTCCTCATCTCTACCCATCTTGGACGTCTTGCTCGTGCTAATCTTGCTTGCCTTGCTCGTCTCGCCAGCGTACAGCCCCCGGAGTCTTCCTCGTGGTAACAAAGTTAAGTCTCTGCTAAAAGCCGAAACTTCTACCAAATGAGCCTCCACTCCATTCGAGGACTGACAACCTTTCACTAGGGACCTCGGGGTTGTCATATCCGTGATTCCACAAATGCGGAATCCCCCTGAGGGAACCCGACTCATTACAGACATGCCATTAACGGCATTCACAGGGAGTTTATCTCACGAGAACAACCGTCAACCTTTGACGTGACAGAGCTTCAACTGCCTTGCTCAAGAACGCTGCGAGCTCACATTGAAAGCGACCTTAACACCCAGAATATAAAGATAGTCATTAGAAGTGGTAGCTATGTAATTTCGTCACAGCTGGTCCTACGTTACTGAATCGCTCTTACTGAAAAATTATGTTTTGCGGTACTGGCTCGCTAAAGAGTGCTAGGTGGTTAACCTAACTTCTCCAACCCCACTTTAAAATCACTAACGTAGTCACACAATGAAATTTTTGCACTTTCTTTTATTTGCCTGCAGTAGTACCGCACCTATCCGGGCAAACAATGAATAATTGAATTATACTGCAGGTAACACTAAAGCACTATGTACTTAGCTGCTGAATTTGCATAAGTTTGTGTGTATATACACATATATAGAAATTTATGGTTCTCCCTAAACGATATCTAGGCATGATGAATGCACATGTGGCGCTTATTTGCACATACAATAACTAACTAACTATTTCTGCCATCTGCATATGACCCGACTGACTGATTGTCCACTAAACAGCATTTTAATTTCCGTTTGTGCGGCAGGCATGGGGAGATAGTAGTTGCAAAATTAGCCATATCATGGATTAGCACATTTTTCATGAGCTCGACAGCCAACTAACAACAGAGAGTTGCAACCGCGCTGGAACGTAGGTACATACATACATACACATATTCCTGCGAGTATGTGTTTACTTATTCATAGATCTAGTCAATGAGGACGATGACTAGGAAGCGTAACGACAGGCATGCAATTTGCCACTTACCACATGCCAAGTACTTATATGTATGCAGGAAGAATGAAAAGTTTTTGGTGGGATATGTTTGTGTTTGTATTTGTAATTCCACTGGGAGGTGATCAGAATCGAAGGGCCAGCCAAACCAGGGGCAGCGCAATAGGCAACCGCTGCAGAGCAGACATCTCCGACGTTCGGGCCCAACTGAAGGTGGAGATGCATTGTGGCAAATTAACACGCTCAGCTGCGCCTAAGCGCAATGACTGACAACCACTCGCCGATAAACAGGCAAATTACCAATGTTTACCGCACGCCGCATTGGGGCCGCAGTGCGGGCAAACTGTGGCAAGAGCCGTTGTGTTGCATACATATGTATTTCTGAGCTGATACTCGAATCCCAAGTGGGTGGGTGTGTGTGCGTGTTTGTTCGTGTATTAGTAAGTCAGTAATGCATGTCAGCTTGCATTTGGATGATATATGAACGAGTATTTGACATTTAGCTGTATATGAATGTATGTATTATGGACATTAGGGTGGTAAAAAAAAAAAGTAAAGTCGGTCACTCAAAAATTTCCATGTATTTTATACGTAAAACCAACTTTTCTTTTTTCAACTGGTAAATAATTCTTTTTTAATACTAAAGATTTTTTATTGGTCCCCCCCCCCCCCCCCCCCCGCTTCCCCTCACATTTTCTGGAAAAAATGGTTAAACAAACAATTGGTTATTGTTATTGGAAGTGTCCTGAAGAGAAACGATGTTTTCCGATCAAAAAATATTCATTTTCAAGAACTCCAAAGCATTTCTACGAAAATTTTTTTTTTTTTGTGCGACCTCCAAATATTTTTGTGATTTCAAAATAAAAAAAATAGGGGTACATTCTTTCGATATAGAAGAATACTTGGGGCTGAGTGCATAAAAGTAGAGACTTTGCTTTCCACATACATTTTTGGACCAACCTAATGTACATAGGTATGCGTGCTTCTGACTGCTAAAACTTTGCCTGTTAGTTTTATCTAGGCAATTGTTTGGCGCGCAGTTAGCTTGGCTGGCAGTCACTCAACCATTTCAGCTAAGTTGTATACGTATTTGTGATTTAGGAACACATCCCCGTAGGGAAAGCTATGGCACTCGCTACGCCCCAAGCAACACTTTTCACATGAGAGGCGCCATCCACCACACTTCTACTACCACTATATATCAGCCTACATAGCTAGCCAATCGCGTTTCGTTTGTACAGTGGAAAAAATGTAGCTCCTCTCCACACTCAATACTTCCGACCCAAAAATAGACCATACCAATCTGGCTAAGGCTGGAGAAAATGGTCAATACTATCCCCATCTATCAAATAAGATGCATAAAATGGGCCGTCGATGTTGGCTATGCCGACCATATGTCGTTCCCATAAATTGTATCCTGTAATTAGTCCTACAGGGCTCGTAGCTCCCCACTTCTCGGTTTAAGAAGGAATTTCACCACCACTCCGTCTAGCCCTTTATGCAAATACTTGGCTGAGTGAAGGTGCCAGTATTGCCCCAACGATTCTCATGAGCCTTATTTGTGGGATCCCTGATGTATATGGCAGTTCCGGCTATGCTTGTACTTTCCGAAGAATCGCAGTTAGCTAATACTTCAGCTAGTTCGTTGCCTTGAATCACACAATGCCCCAACTGAGTTCAGCCTTAACTTACATTCCTGCACTATGTACTTTTGGATAAGACGCTGATTTGATGTTCACCTTTCGCTATTTATAGAGTTCGCAACCAATATACCTCAATTTACCTGTAAGTTACATTTTCAGTCCTATAGCCATCAGTATAGAAAGTTTTTTGCCAATTTCCCCAAGATAGTGTTACTTGGTTTCAGAAGATTATTACTATTACTTGGATCGCTAAGTCTAGGAATAGTTATTCTAAGAGCATTAATATGTGCTCATGCCGTTATACTCATGGCGCCCGTCATGACTATACACATTCCGTCAAAGCTCATGGTTTTGACCGTGGTCCTAAGCCACCTTTCTACAGCAGCCATAACCGGACTCTGATTCTACATCTTACTAAGTAGTCTCCGACGCTGTCAGATAACGTTCAGAGCTCGATTTACTTTCAGCTTGACGGAAGTTTCCTTCACGGCATAGCGCGCATCATCCGAAGAGATTGCTTTGGGCACGACCCACTGTTTCGTAACCATTGGGCTGACGCCTGTTGCCGCCTGATCTAGCACTTATCGTCACGGTGTGAGAATACTGATCGGAATTCGCCTACGCCAAAGAACTTTTCGTAGAGCCTGCGGACGCTCCACTAGGGTATCTGTCGGCTCTCACCGAAGGTCATCGAGAGCTCGACTGATTCCAATATCAATCATCGTTGCTCAGCCCGCTTGAAAACCTGTGTTCGTACTTATGTCCGATAAGCAACGCTTCATCTGTCGACCAAATCCATCTCATTAGCTAGATTTTTAGCCGGGCAATGCGCTACAAAATAACAATCGTCAGGTACATCAGCATCAAGTAGTAGAAATAGTGTAGTAGCTTCGTACTAGTTAAGGTCTGCTTTATGTAAAAGATCTGTGCATGAGTCATTGAGTAGCGGGAAAAAGTCTCCACGCAGACTAGAACCTCCAACCTCAGAGCTAAAACCAGTGCTTTTGACTAAATTTGCTTGAAGAGCATTTAATTGGGTATTTGTTTTGGCTTTTCGAAATTGTTTCGTCTGTTAAGCCCTCGCATCATTTCATATCATTTAAAGAACTTATCGGTAGCTCTTCTAAAATATTCACTGACTGTTTTGCATTTTTTCACTGCAGGGAAGCTTCACCCGTTTGTATGTCTTATGAATGGGCACGACTTTTGTGCGAATGCGGTTTCTCGGCAAGCCCCGCGCACGTCGACTGAAATTTAGTCATCACGCATGGCTGCGCATAGTGGCGCGGCAATGGGTAGCCATTAACTTTATTTTGTTCGCGCTCGTGCGCCTCTGCACTTCCACGCCCTTTTAAGCGCTGGTCTACTCATGAAATTTTCTAATTTCGCATTGACAAGCATTGATTTCGTTGCATGGATGGCGCCACGCAAACACTGCCACATACATACATACATAACTACTTTAGTTGGCGAAAGTTCAATGCTGTCAATAGTGGCATTTATTTGCGTTTTGTCTTTTTGTGCGCGCTTCGACACAGCGATTGCTTGAGCTGTACTACAATCCAATAAGTGTGGCAGTGTTACTGCTCAAAATCGTAGGCTGCGTTGCGATATACATGAAAATGAAAGATTTGTGTTTGGAAATGTGAAAGGAGTAGCAAAACCGATTGGAAAAACCCCAAATTTTTTCTTCATCTGCAGACTGATTTTTCCAAGTATTTCTCGCCTAACTAAGTTAGTGCCTATTAACTCATACATATAATTCAGGTCTGATATTTGCATTTGCAATTTTAACATATGTAACTATTCCGTAAAAAGCTCTTTATGAATACTCGTTACACTGGGTGTTTTTTTAGTCCTTCAATGCTGGTCGTCTTTCCATGGCGAAGGGGATTAAATGACGACATGGAAATTCTCAAAGGGAGCTCCCAGAGCGTGCATACTGGTGGGACCAAACTATGAATGACAATAACAAAAAACAAAACCAACTGAACCTAAACTGATGACGAACACTGAAACAAACAGTGGACAATTGATTTTGACACTTCTTTATCGAAACTCGGGCCCCGTCGTTACGGAGTCTTATGAGCACACCCCTCTTGCCTCTAGCCAGGAGACAATCAAAAGTTAACTCGGTTGTACCAACCATAGGTCACCAGAAGCACAAGCAGCACAACAACCTGTATCTTAGGATGCCAAATCAGGCATCCCTACCAGCCAAGAGCTTCCGTCTTCCTCCAAACCAACCACAGTACATCGACGGCGGGGTCATAGCGGAAGAAGAAGCATAAATGTACTGAATCAGATCAGTAAAAGCCGCTATCAGCGGGCGGTCTACATATTGGACAATATATTCATCAATTCGGCTCCAAGCTAACAGCACTAATTTGGTCCTGAGAATGTACTCAGGCGACGCTTCTATCAACCAACCAAAGTGTTGGGTTATCGTATTTTACGAACTACTGAATTACTCAGTGGTGTGCGTCTTACACAAATGAACGCATCTCTAATCACTCAGCCACAGCGGCCGCCTGATGAGCAATGTGCACTAATATTCTATTTCTGAATTATGTGAAACTCTTTTACTTTCTTTAACTAACCTTAATTCCATGCTTTTGCCATTTGTAAATTTTTGTATTAAGTTCCAGTGCACTCATTCTGTTTGTTATCTATATACTACGTACATATGTATAGTCTCTCTTATACTACTCCAGTAGCTATTAGAGCAACTGCACAATTAGCTTACATACAAAATCTACTTTGAAAATGGTTGATTCAAATTCCAATGACTTTACCGAATAGGCTCAACTTTGTGTTCGGTTTGTGGTTAAATCCCTTGCTTTGCGGCTTACATTTATCATTAAGGTTAACTTCACCACATACCTGCACACATACATATTTATGTTCATATGTCTCTTAACTACATGAAATTCCACTCTTCCTAATACTCTTGTATCTATTCCCTGACTTTTGTTTCCATTACTTATCGCATTTCGTTTTTTCATTGCTTCCCATAGGCTTTCCGTCATGCCAACAACAATTTACATGTGAGCGGGAGTAAAGGGACTATCATTTCATATGTTCGTATATAAAGATTTGTGGATGTATGTATTTCATCTCTGTTGCATACCTAAATCGAATGCCTCCGCTTGATTATGAAGTTTTCCACTTGGTTGGAAAGTTGCTGACATCCTTTCCATCAATAGATGCCTTGGAGCGTAAAATTTCGAAAAATATCCCAAAGGTTTTAAATGCGGAAAATGTTGGTTAAAGAAGAAACTATGCCATAGTACTTGAAATGGAAAGTGAAAATGCTTGCATGTTAATACTACATACATATCTATGTGGATAGACATATGTCAGTTAATAGAAATAGTTTGAAATCGTATGGCTGCAATTGTTTCGTGACGCAAAATGGAGATATTTAAATTTCAGTCATTTAACTGTACTGCAACTCTTTAGTTTAAAATAGTCGTAGCTTTGCAAAATTGCTGGGCTGCTGCAAGTTAATTACGTTCTAAAATAAACTAGGCCAGTTACTGTCGAAATTCGGCCCATTTTTCTAATTTTATAAGGCCCTTGGAGGGATTTTCTAACTTAGCAGGTCGTTTAAAATTACTTATCGAAAAATTTCCTGCTTTCTAACTAAGATGGAACTACTACAATTTTTAACATTTTTGAAGGCCTTTGACAGCACTTGGAGTTGACCTCATACATTCCAGTTTGTCTATAAATTTGGACTATATTATACGTATTTATCGATAATTCGATGAATTTCAAAAACTTTAAAATCGGATACCTCAACAAAATTCGATAACAAACCTATTTTCGATAATTTTCGATAACTGTTCGTTTCGAGAGCTCCATAAATTTCGATAGTTTAAAAATCGATAACTCGATAAACTCTGGATACCTATATAAATTAAGATAACTTGGTTAGTTTTGATAGCTACATATTTTTCGAATGCTATCGACAAACTCTGATAACTCGTTACATTTTGATGATACGATAAAATTCGATAAGCAGTGATAACTCGATAAACTTATATAATCTTGAAATTTCGATAGCTCGACAAATTTCGTTAACTCTATAAATAATGATAATTCAATAAATAACGATAATTTGATGAATTTCATTTACTTGACATATTTCGATGATCCCATAAATTTTTATAGCTCGATAACTACCGAAAATTTTCTATGTCTATCAATTTCAACAACTCAATAAACAAATTAATCGATTTGAATAATTCGTTGCGACAACTCAATAAAATGCACAACTTAATAAATTTCGATAACTATAAACTTCGATGATTCGATAAATTTCGTTAACTTGAAAACTTTCGATAACTAAATTTTTTATGACCGAATTTACTTCGATTCCTGTCGAAAAATTACATACATTTTCTTACCTCAATTCTTATGTATTTCTAATTGTTTTCATTTTCGTCCTTAGCTTAAATATTTCCTTCACTTTTTTATCTTAATTTTTATCATAATAATATAAAGATGATTTATAATCGAATTTAGTTATTAAAATCTTTTTTTTTT
>NW_023466715.1:0-7257 GCF_013731165.1 Rhagoletis pomonella
TGTACGGCGGAAAATCTTTGGCATTTCGAGTGGTTGCTGCGGGAAATATTCTGCCGCTCGTCGCGTTCAACTCACCTGCTTTAATTTGTTTTTTTTTTCTATATTCGCTTCATTGTATGCAAATTTGTATGTTTCTTTGTGTTGTAAATTTCTTTGCTGATTTCGTGCTCATTTTAACTTTTGATTCAAATTTGGCCTTTCTCATTTGTTTGTTTATTTTTGCTTGTTTATTTGTCCAGCTTATTTTGGTTTGTTAACTAAAAGTTGGGGTGATAATTTGTGATTCAAAGTTTTTTAATGGAGTCTAGAAACATTTTTTCTTATCACTTATGAAATAAGAGGCACGTTGCAGTCTTAGTTGAAATATCGTGGCGTCTTAAAATTTTCATCACGTTTCTTTAGTTCAAGTACAGTTGGGGATGTCAGTGGCAAAAATACGTCGGTGTTTTTCTTTGATTCGATGCATCGAAATGTACATCGATATTTTTCGATGCATAGAAAGGCATACATCGATGTATCGATTTGCATAGAATTTTTCAGATAATGTTACACAACAAAATTTGTTATTAGCAAAATTGCTAACGGAACTTTTTGGAGCCGTTTCATTTTTTTTGGTCAGAGTCACTTCTCTTTTTTGTAAAATATAAAAATTTGAACGACGGTCAGATGTCAGTTTTCAAAAAACAACGATGCATCGATACATCAACTATTTATACAATATCTATGATAGATTGGGTTTGGTACTTAAGTACCGGGTTTACTGAACTTTGCTAGGCGCGCATATACTTTTTAAAGTTTTTAAGGTTTGGTTATAAAATATGAGTCACTTGGATAGCCTTAATTGATAAATATTTTTTTTTGTAATATTGATAATAGAATTTATTATTTAACATTACAATAAGTACCCATGCGTACATATACATAAGACATAGATCTAATCAGTGCCGGTTTTACCTTCAGCAGGCTACTCAAATTTTGCCGCCCCTACTGACTTCTGCAATTCGATACCCTAGTCACAATCATATAAATTGCAAATTCGTTTTCAATGAAATTGTAACTTTAGGATTTGTGCACTATCATGGTAATTACACAACTATATTCTCGTAATTAGTTTGACTGTTTACTAGATTACTTTTGGAACCCAACAATTGAATGAAGATTGCATAAGAAAAAGGTTTTGAGTTTATTTCTGAGCTAATAAAAGTTCAATTATGTAGAAACTAAGTGCTAATAAGGCGGGGTAGGGTGTACCTTAATACTACAAGTATTGCCAGAACTTTTTGAAAGTAAGAAATAATTAGGCAAAATAAAATGGCTGGAAAAGGCTAAATCAAAAATCGCTTAAGGCTAAGAAAAGGCTAAGTGTGAACCCACTCGGAAGACGACAACACGTTCGTTTGTGTCGTATAGAGCATGAATACATAACTCGAGAGAACGGGATCATTTTCAATTGCGAAATCATGACAACACTTTTCTTCCTTCTGCAGGTCACGTCTAATACTTAAAATTGCATTTAATATTTTAACACTAAATCTATCTCATTGTTTTGTTTTGACAATATTCATAGCGATTGACTTCTGAATTGCTGAGCGGTAAGACTAAAAATTAAAAAACAAAACTTCAAGGAGCAAAAAAAGGATTTTCGTCAAGGATATTTTCAAAATCACGAACCTCTGCCCAAATACAGTAGACTGTAAATTGCTGCACGGATATAAGTGTAATTTTTCGCCTTGCATATCTATGGCATTTATTTCATTACCATCAAATTAATATTTTACATGACTTAAATAATCATATACAATATTTCATTTTACAGCTTTTAGAACATTTTCAATGGAAATAATTTAAAAGCTAAAAAAGGCTAGAGGCTCAATTAAAACTTTCCGGCTAAAATAGAATAAAAAAGCTAAATCTAGTCGCAAATAGTCTAAAATGGCAACACTGAATACTACTGACCTAAAAATTTACATGTACAAACTATCTACTAATCACCTCCCATCTTTAAATCACCTACAAACGATTCTGAATTATTTAGTTGGCATTTGAACACTCTATCCCTAAAATTAAAAAAGGAAGATAACTTCTGTAGAAAAATTTAACTGTTTAATATTTTTAGGAAGATCCATCAAACATTAGTTTTTGTCTATAATATACACAACAAACGAGTTTAAAATTTAAATTCAGGAGTAGCTAACTACTCGATGCCGAAAGCTGCTTCGATCAGAGTGTCCAGATTGGGCGTAAAAGATTTGTTAAGTCGATTTCATGAGTTTTATTTTAAAACAAGTAAATAAGTACATATAAGGTCAGGCGAAACCGAACCGTAGTGGGTAGTGCCACGCCCATTTTACAAAAATCAATAATATTGTGTGTTGTTAATAGATTGTTGTAAGTTGGAGTCTTTAGTTCTTGAAACATCGGAGTTTTCGTATTTCTGAAATTTACCGTTATATGGTAAGTGGCAGTATTTTTAGTCTGATTTCAAAAATTTTCAACATATTGCTGGGCTTGCGCCAAGGTTAATAAATGTGCCGAATTCGGTAGAAATTGATAAAATTTCCCTAAGTATCATTGCATATATCGATTTTGAGTAAATTAGCTTAAATAATTACTAACTTATCGCAGTTTTCGTATTTTTTTAAATTACCGTTATATGGGAGGTGGGCGTGGTTCTGGTCTGATTTCAAAAATTGTCAACGTTCCTCTTAGTCAGGCCCTAAGAAATGTTCGCACCGAGTTTGGTGGGGATTGGTGTACAGAGATACAGCATTTCATCATAAGTGGGCGGTGCCACGCCCATTTTCCTAAAATTTCATAACTTTCAACCACTTCGATCCATTGTTTGCGGGAATATCGTAGTTTTTGCAGTTTTCCCAATTTATTCTCGATGTATCGTGTACATGGACAGACGGACGGATGGACAGACATAGCTTAATCGATTTATGTATACATTTGTCTATATCTATCTCGATTCTTTTTGGCTGTTACAAACAACCGTTATACGAACAAAGTTATAATGCCCTTGCGCACAAGTGCGCTCGGGTATAAAATTTTGGCGATTTTTTTTCGATACACTACCATTATTTTCATTGCTTCACGATGTATGCCTACAAATAGCAAAATCCTGCTTCGGCTGCCGGGTCTACCACCCGCACTTCACTCGTACAGCCAATTCTGCACATTTTGCGAACGGTTATGTCACTCGCCCCCGCGCCTCAACCAAACGCGACTGCGAAAGTTGTAGAAAAATCTATCTGAAGGGTCAAATATACTTATTTCGTGTTGAATTGTTTGTGTGGACCTAATGCTCATAACCAGGGAACGGATTTTTAGGACCTAAAAACCTATAAAAAAGGCAAAATAAAGTAACGAAATAGGCTGGAAAAGGCAAAATAAAATAGCGAAAAAGGCAGGAAGAGGAACTAGGTATTGCAAAAAAGGCAAAAAAAGGCAAAACAAAATAGCGAAAAAGGCAGGAAAAGGCAAAAAAAAGGTATTGCAAAAAAAGCAAAATAAGGCACTAAAAAAGACAGAAAATACGAAGAACAATCAAAAAATATATTTATTTTAGAAATGCTTATATTACAAGTAAAAAGAGAAAAACTATGAACTAGTTTCATTATATAAAAAATTTGTAATTTGAATCTTTGACTATTTTATCCTTTCGAATTTCTAACTCATAAGACGCATGATGATGCATTAAGATGCATTTTGAAGTTTTCTGGCAGCATTTTCATTCCATTTTCGCGAAGAAAAGCCTTGAATGTACTAAATGTGCGCTCGACGTAAGTTGATACAAGTGGAGCCCAATTTAAATATGGAACGTTTGAAACGTTCATATTATCAGAAATAAGGGCGTTTTCCTCGCCCTTTACAATTTTATCCACACCCCTTATTATCTCCAAGCCTACGTGAGCTGAGAAAACGGCTTTGAATTTTTCCAACACCAATTTGGCAAGAGGTCCCTGTGCTTCTATAAGCCGCAAGGGCATGTGTATATTTTTTAATCTTAAAAAAAAATTGTAAATGCTATAATCACTTTTTTAAAGGTAGAAAAGGCAAAAAAAGGCAAATATCTTAAAAAAGGCAAAAAAAGGCAAATATCGTAAAAAAGGCAAAAAAAAGGCAACTTCAAATGTGCATATATGGAATCAGGGAAAGCTAAATCGTGGACATTCTTAATCGAATATACTCTATCTCTTTAACAGAAAAAAATGCAATTTCCATAAAATCCGTTCCCTGCTCATAACATTTATGTAGGTATACAAATAGGATGCGTTTTAATTTTTAAGTTATAAAAAAGTTTGGTCCAAAATTTGTCGACTCTAAAATCTGCCGCCCTAAGCTCCAGCCTACTCAGCCCATTGGTAAATCCGGCCCTGGGTACCACTGAGTGTAGACGTGTTTGGCGTTAAATAAAATGCTCACTTCCCCAAAGCATTCAAGTTTCCCAGCAACCAGTTATCACTTACCGGCTTATTATTCACTGAAATCATATGAAATTAATTAAGTCTGCAATTAAAATTCCAGGAATCGTCGTAATAATCAAATATTAATAAAGTGTTTGTCAACGCATCACTGATTTCTGCACCAGAAATCTGCGCAAGAAGTAACACAACACTCCCAACCACACAATTGCCGCCTACTAAATTGCATGCGTGTTGTACACTTTCCCACTCTGACACTTGGGTGTGCATTCGGGTGGCACAAAAAAAAATTTTTTCATGGAAAAGTGCAAGAAACCCCCATATTTTGTTTTAAAGCCAGAAAAAAAGTAAATACGTTTTTTCGAAATTTTTTAATAGTAACGCATACCGCCGAGCACAGAGCGCCAAGGGGGTAACTTTGGGGTTGTACTGTACGGGGTCAATGTGCTCATAATTTAAAGTTATATATTTAGGTCAAATTACTTGAGAGAGAGTCCTTTTTAAATTCCCTTAGTTTAATGTTAACTTTTCAAAACCCTTTCTAATGTAGCTGATTTTTCGAAAATATTTTACTGGGAAAAATTTAGGTGCTCTGTGGCACGTGCTTATATTAAAATTCTCGAAAAAAATGCATTTGCTTGTTTTGGCATTAGAACAAATTGTGGGGGATTCTTGCTTTTTTTCACGAAAAAGTTTTACAATGCCTTCTTGAACCACCCTAGTGTGCATTCATGAGCACATATGTACGTATATAAATATCTATTTTAATTCGCATTATTTAGAATAGAATGCATATTAGAAAATTTCCACTTTCATTGGCACTCATGGCAGGGCAAGCAATTTTCCAAATGCATTTGTTGCATGTTAATCGATAAGTATGTATTTATCGCTTAACAGCAACAAAACCAATTTGTTAAACATATAAGTATAGATATATGTACACATAATGTGTGCTAATGTGTGCATATAGTAAATATGTCTCTACTACATAGTAATTACAACTACGCTAATGATTACTTGAAGTGATTAAATACAGTTGATATACCAAGAACTAACTCTCTTTTGTTGTTGGTTTTGGTGCATTCCATGTTGCAAGCTGCATGCGAGTGAGAGCTTTTGTACATACATACATCCATATATCGATGGCGTAGCGTGAAGGAATGAGCAAGCCGTAAGTGGTAAATGGCGAGTTGACCGTGTAATACTCAAAATCCCCACAAAACGCAGAAGGTACTAGAAAATGCAAAGATGCAACGGAATGCAGATCAACTTAAGTGCTTTGTAATGGCGACGACGCTCCCAATCTCCGAAATGGACAGCACTCTAAGGACTGACTGGTATGTAGCTTTGGAGTGTAATGCCAAAGAGGGGCGTTATTAAGCTCACATGCACTCGAGTATTAGTTCAGCAAGTGTATTAGTTACACAGATTGAACATAAGCAGTTACTTAGTTACATAGCAATTCATTAGCTGTTGTTGCTGTTCGTGGGATTATGCATTTCCGGTCGAATGAGCATACGTCCGTTTACTTACATTTACGTACACGTAAATATGTACATATGTGCCTTGGACTTTCAAGAATTTATAAAGGGTGGGTATAACTTTAAGGCGAGAATTTGACAGAGGTTAGGTGGATTTAATGTCTGGATGAAAAAGATGTTTGCAATGATTATGATATCGCACGTAGCATCGTGGAGTAATTGCATTTTCGCAGGCTCGCTGAAATAGATGGTACTACGGGGAATGTCAAGCCGCCATGGCCACAGCGGCTCGCCCATATATTTAAGCGGGTTCTCAAAATCCTGAAACCATTTTCTTTCCTTTAGACTCGCTTGAACTACTTTTTAAGAGTAAATTTTTGACGTCTTAACCCAATATTGATTATGCATTAACCCATAGGTGAGCAAATTTTTTGTAATGTCCTATGTTAAGTTAATTTGATATTATTACTACGCAAATTATGAATAGATTAACCCATTTACGACTTTGACTCAACGCATTGATGACCATATTTTAACCCATTAGTGGCCAATTTTTTTATAGAGTATTTCCCCAGCTAATTTTATTAAAAATATGTAAGTTTAGGTTACAATGTAATGAGGAAAAACAAATCCCTTCGTTTCGAGGGTGGCTTTATCAAGGAATTCGCAATACTTAGAACTAAGGTAAACGCCATAAAATAAAATAACAGTAAAAATGTGTGTATTCTAGGGATGTTAAGTTTTTCGTTTTTTACGATACCGGGATTTTCGGGATGTCGTTATCACAATCCGGGATCCCGGGATTTGTCCCGTGATTTAGATATTCATTACTTTTCAACAACTTAAATCGAAAAAATTGATTCTATCTCCCCTACTATAAAATAAATAATAAATAAATGGGTCTGAAACCTACTTTTTTATTCAAAGTCCCGTTTTTATTTTTTTTCTCTGACGTCAGGTTTTATTTTAAAGGACTTTGTAATTTCAAAGATATGATTAATTCCAAAAATTATTTAAAAAATTCATTGCAATGTAGAATAAAAAGATGGGTACCAAATGAAAGACGAAATTTCTTTAGAATTTAAAAAAATTTTAAATTTTTTGGATTCACAAGGCCGAATGGGTAATTTTTTAAGCTGATAATTTTATATAAGTTTTTAACATATAATTTTTTTAAAAACAAATATTGCGAAATTTCAAGGATAAAATTTTAGAAGGACATTTTCAATACTTACCAGTCCTTTTACATCAAAATTAAATTCTAATTAAATTCTGCAGAAGTTTCTTTTTAATTTGATACCCGTACTTCTTCTCTAAGCACATTTCGCTAAATTTTTTAAATCATTTCT
>NW_023466716.1:0-7256 GCF_013731165.1 Rhagoletis pomonella
ACTCACTAATATTACGGCAAAAGTAAGAGTACTAACATCAGGCGCATGTATGTATGTATGTTTGTCCACTTGTATCTGCTTTAGTTTTTTCGTGTTCGGATTTGCATGTTGGGTAATTGCATTTGTTGACAAATTAATTGTTTAATCTGTTATACTACATTGCCTTACACACATTGTTTGTGTTTCATTTATTTCAATCGCCAAATTCGCATGACTTAATTTAGTCACCGACAAGTTTGTGTCTTAAGTCATTTGTTTCACATACATATATGTATTGGGTCAAAATGTAATGATTCATTACATGAGCGTGCAAATGCGTGTGTGTACCGTATGTATGTAGTAAGTAAGTAAAATTCATAGATAGACATGTAGATTACACTGGTCTACAAATTTCAACTTTTTTTCTGCGAATAAGACGGGACCTGGTGTTTCTGAACGGATTTTTCGTGCTGAACACGAATCCGGGGTCAAAAATGTCCCATCACGTCACGTTTTCGAGAAAAAAGGGGTTGAAACCCCTAAAAACAGCGTTTTTGGCCATTTTCGAAAAATTATAGAGCTGAACCCTGACGTGGTACAAATTTTGCATATATCAGAAATTAAAGGCTAAACCGTGCCCTTTCGAATGAACCCTATGCCGAATTGATCGCGTGCACCCTTAAAGCAGGGGGGTGTATTTGTGTTTAGGAGTCCAATTTTTATATCCACCATATTCAACCCGTCATCTTAAATTTTTAAAATCTAACTGCAGATTCGTAATCAGCGACTTTTAATATAGTTAAAACCTTGGCATTATTAATTTTCCGTTCGGAAACACCAGGTCCCGTCTTATTCGCAAAACCCTTGTAGACCAGTGTTATCAGTTACCGTGAACTTAATTGAGAAATTTTGGTGTGCAGTTGAGTTACAAAACTCGGTTTTCTGTACGAGAATTAGTAGTAATCTTCACAAAAATTACAAAAGTGTTGTGACACACATACCTTTTTTTATATAAAAAAGTAAGTGCGCCTGGGCGACACTGGAGAAGTGAAACTTACCATGCATATTTATGGACTTATGTAGTTTGTCTCATAACATGCGCATTTCATTGGTTCAAAATTGTGAATAAAATGATAGGTTAGTTAAGGTTATATTTTATCTCTTTTCTATCTCTAACCTCCACCTCTACCCTTTTCGTTCTAATTACATTTGCTATTCTGTTTCCCTTTTTCGATAACGACATCTATTCTGTATGGAAAAATCGGAAAACCATATGGATAAATAAAGCAAAATTAAAAAATAAATTAATAAAAATAGGTTTTGCGATTTTTTCAAAACGCAATTCCGTAAAGCAAATAAAGATTGGATTTGCATTTGCAGATTTTTTGGTTGCTACCGTGGCAACCGTTTGCATTTTATTATTGTAAATTTACAAATGCACCGAATATGCCAATGCAAGAGCATATGCACAAGATCCTGAACAGCCCCATTGTTTGCGAAATTCCAGGACATACATTTAAGTGAAGTTAAATAAAAGCTTGTAAAAAATACAGAATTTTGGCTCAAAATAATTTTGAATCCGCAATTTTACACTCCAGAATTTTAATTAGACATCATTTGGTCCTTACAGAATTTTAAAATGCAAAATTTTGGCCCGCAATAATTTTAACTGCAAAAAGAATTTTTTCAAATGTTTTCCAGAATTTTCAACCGCATAATTGAAAAGCAGAATTTACTACCACTCCTTTTTATAATTACCTTTACTTTGATCTTTCTTCCTCTATCTTCAACGCTACTTTTATCGGCATCTTCATCCTCATCTATTTCTTAATATTCATCTTTATTTTTACCTTTATGTGTATTCTTTTTCATACAAATATTCCCCTTTCCCTTTCCTTAACTATTTAAATTTGCCTTGATCTTAATATCTGCCCTTATCTTTCCGCATCCTTGTTTTTGTTCTTCTTTTTATTTTTATTTTACCTTCGCCTTTATTCATTTCTTCATCTATGTACGCACTCTCCTTTACTTTAATTTTTGTATTGGTCTATATCTAAGTCCTATTCTTTAACCGCTTATCATCACGTTTTTGTTAAATTAATACTATGGCATAAATTTAAGAAGCCATACGAAGATGTACCAATTAGGAAGAGTTGAAGCTGATTTTGAAACCGGCTTATGAAATAAATTATTAGATTTTTGGTCTTTGACAAACATTTAACGAAAATAGTTTTAAAAATGACTTATAAATTTTTTATTCTTTTCAACTAACTGGCAGAACGCCAAGCTGATTGAGGAGGCTCGCGGTTTGAGAGCTGAAGCGGTGGAAGAAACCTCAAACACAAACTTTCCAAGGGTTACCATTAGCAGAACGGTTACACCACTTGGCAATAAAGACCAACCTCCTATAAATGAGCTCATCACTCGAAATGGTGTGGGGTATGTAGTACATGAAGCTGGTAGATTGGCTATATACCGTGGCGGAAATATCTATACTCATCTATGGTATAGCCGTTTGGTGGTAAATCTTAGAGAAAAGCGGCTGTTCTCACACAGCAGAAAGTACAACGAATTAAATTAATCTGGGTCATTGAAGCTTCGCGTACAACACCTACTGAGGCTTCATGTGCGATTATAAATATCAAATTATTCAAATAGGTTATACATTAAGTATTATGCCAAAAATGCTGCCTTAAAACCAGAGACCGAAAATAACTGGTCTAAATTGAACGCATTTACTTCATCATCATGTTGGCCCCTTGCCATGGGAATGTGGCTTAATTGGTGGTTTAAATCTTCCTTTGGGGGTTTTAAACTAGCACGAACCAAGAGCGATACTTCTTATGAACATTGGTTGACAACCCATCTTCGTAACTGCGGGCGTGGTGTTCTCCCAATCATACAAACGGAGAGTACCGCACCAACGATACGTCATGCTGCTCCTGCCAACCCTCCTATTCCTATTGGATGGTTTCGTAAGTAGTCTAGCGGCGCTTTCACAATACCGGGACATCTCAGCAGGTAGATCCACGAATGATCTTGCCACGGCGGAGGGGCCCGTGTGGTTGGCGTTTAAGAGAAGGAACCAAGCACACCAGCGGTGCGAAGCCTGTGGTCAGGCCAAGGTCTGTAACTGCTTCAGCGGCATCGAGGCCCCCATCCGGCAATCGGTCAGCCCTATTCCTAGAAAAGCTAGCGAGGAAATAAATCCACCCGGTGCTGAAAGCAGACCCACTCTCAAAGAGAGGCCTTCAGGAGGTAAGGGCAGCCCTGGCTGAAGGCAAGCTAGTCTTACTGCCGTCTCTGCCACTCCGGTAGGCAAGGGAACACCAACAGGTGCGACCCCTAAAGCGATTTCAGCGAGATTAGAACGCATGACTAAATCAACGGCCTTGAGGGGCGCTATTCTGGGACTACTGTTTCTTTGGGTGGTAGCCATCCTTAGACAGACATTAGTGCATCAGAATGGTACTATCGCACTAGGCGGTCGGTCCTAAGGATCCTGGAGGGAATAATGGACAAAAAGCCTCAAGATCTGACCGCAGAAGAGCTGCACGCAAGCAATTGGGCCGAAACATTTATGGCTGAGCGTCGGGCGAAAGCTAAAAAAGATTTCGCACGAGGAAAGCTGAAGCCCTCAAGGGAGAAATTCTCGGAACCCAAGAGAACAAGGGTATCCGACTATTTAACAGCAGACGAGCAGCAGGAAATATCCTTGGCGATGATAGACCACAGCTCACATGATGGTGCAATCTCACCACAGAACTGGGACTTGCTTAGCGGGAAACTCTGGGGTATCTATAGGGAAAACCCAGGACCACCTGCCAGCTGACGGCGGTTGGACAAAAGATCCATCGGTCGCGTAGGCGAGCTCTGGTCGGAAGCACGCCTTGAGATAGTCAAGCGGAAAGACATTCCCAATTGGACAAGGTCAAGGGCCTCGATCCTAGACTTCCACACCGACCCATAGGAAGTGCTTTCCACCCTCGGAAAGAGAGGCGAGATCGATACCAAGCGAAAGTTAGCGGTAATAATCCACAACGACTCAACGAGGAATCAGTAGAACCGCTTGCTAACCAACAGTGAAGCAGTTTGTGCCATTTACGCCGCTTAGGGCTTATACTCAGCCAACTCCATTTTCGCCTTCTTATTTGCAGCCATTTAGATTTATTTAAATTTTAATGATTTTCCGTTAGCTGACTTGTACCACTAACTGTCTAACGCTTTTGGCCAGCCAATTAGTTTTCGACAAAGTGCTGCCCAATTAAGTACTCCCTTACAGGGAAAAGCTACATCGAGCGTAGTTATAGTAAAGATATATGTATGTACGTATTTTCTAAAATTTCCGCTAACTAAGTGCCAAATTCAAATGTTAGTCGTTAGCAAAGTTTAAAGTAAATTCGTTTTAGTACTCATATGTAGGCATAAGGTCTTAAAACGTATATGAAAAAACGCTGATAGCAAATAAACACAGTGGGCGGTATATGCCACACAAGTCGTGCCACAAGTTGAATGGGTTTAGCATTGCTTTATACATACATACATATGTGTTTATATACGCTTATGTTACGAGACGCATATGTGACCATGTTTGGATTTCAACGACAATTATGCCAAAGTACACAATGTACTATGTATGCTAAAGGTGTGTAATAGCTGGTTTGGGTGCAGGGTCGTTTGCTACCAGCTGTAGGCGGCCAGTTCGGGCGATGCACATTGGCGACTTCTGGGCGCTTGATTACTCGTTTTCGTGGTTTTGTATGGAAAATAGTTACTGCGTTGAAAATTACATACCTGAAAAGAAAAAAGTAAAAAAATTGATTAATTTTTTTTTTCAAAAACTTCACTATTGTATTTTAGGAAATCTAAATATTTTTAAAATAGACTAATTGAAAGGGCAGACACATTTTTTGATCGAAGAATTCATAGACTATGAGCCTAAGAATTACTATAATCACAAGCTTATTATTTTCATTAGTAAGAATGTGTTTCAATATTTTAGATACAGATGAGTAAGAGAAAATCGCGCCTTCCATGCTAGAGCGCTGCACTCTCTAGGCCAGGGGTTCCCAAAACTTTTTTTCTTGTAGACCATTTTCAAACTTTTACTTGTTGCGATGGACCCCCCGCTCCATCAAGATACACTTTCACTCTGCGGAGTTATATATGTATATTTTCTAAGAGCGTCCCAATGTCAAAAACTCAGAGCGCTAGCGTCATTTACATTCTCTTCACTATAAACTCCTCTAGTATTTCGCTCACACATAAATTTGTGTGAGGAGTATAGAAGAGTTTATTCAATTTTATTTTCATCGCTCGGAGTTTTAAAGTGATACGAAAAATATGTATCACTCTCACGTTTTTAAAGACACAAGACCTGAAAAAAAACAAAACCGGAAAGCTTTTTTTCGCAAAGATTTCAATTCGGAAACTGAAAATAGAGAAAATAACTAATCCAGAAAAAGATGTGAGAAACATCCAAGCAAGCGGTGCATCAAATTAAGAGTATAAATAAAATGATTGAGAGTAATATTTTGAGCTGCATCAGAACGAAAGGTAAATATAAAGGCGAAAGACTGAGTTATATTAAAGATAAATTTAGTTAAACAGAGCTCTTTCTTATTTAACTCACAACAGAGGAAATCAAAATTATTTATTCCTTGGTGAGGAATTTTTGCGCACTCTGTCTTAAAATACACTATTAAAAAAAAGATGGCAAGTTTTTTAAAAAAGAAATTAAAGCTAAATAAAGAAGCTATCTGATCTATATGCTGGCGTAAATGATTTTTTTCAAGCCCCTGGACCAAAAAAAAAAAATAAAAATTTAAGAAAATTAAATTTTTTTTTGCGAAATCTGTCAGGATTACATGAGAACCGTTGCTCCTAGAAATTTTCAGACAGGAAATCTGAAAACAAAAGCGTTAAAGCTTCAAAATGCTTTTTTAATGTCTCAATACGACCATTTTCCATAGAAATAATGCCTGTGAAAATTCATCAGAAAATTTGAATTTTTTCCTCCCTTAATTTTTTTGTGTAGATAAATAGTATATTATCTGCGAACATTATTATTTAAGGCCAAGGCCAAATTTTTTTCTTAACTATCGAAACCAGATAAATTTTCGTGGACCTCCATTTACAACTCGTGAACCGCCCCGTCGAGTCGCCCGTGGACCCCTGGGCCACACCGCTCTAGGCGAATATTTTCACCTCACAGTCGGGCAGTTTTTCGACAATTTGGCATATCTTATATTCGTAGAGATCACTTCTGAGATTTTTTCAGAGCACTATTTAATTTATTTTAGGTGAAATCGATACGCAAGTGGCACAAAAATGGATCAAGAGTCTAAGTGTCTCCCAATTAAAGATTTTAAAAATATTTATAGTCCATTTAATTGGCTAAAAATGCGACCGTAATTTTGCTAATCAAAAAATTCTTATGCGACATTTACAAACAAAATCATCTTGTTCTTCTTCAGCTCTGCTTAAGCTGATTAAATTTGTGTCCACTGACTTAAACAGCTTCCAACTAAAATGGGCACTACAATGCACAATGGGAGTTGAAACACCAAAAGAAAATGCATATACACGAAAACAAGACATGGCAACGAATAGTAGCAGACAACTAGAAAAATCACTGACAAACAGACTTGCAACAAAATTAAAAGTGTTGTCAACAGATAATGACAACAGCAGCGTGGTTGCAACGCTGAAATAGATGACTAGTAGTCAGAAGTGAGCTTATTGTATGTGTATATGTATATGTACGTTGGAAGCTGTGTAGTGTCATGGTTACATACAAACAGTGCCACCAACAGCTGTTGCTTAAAAAAAATAAAAATAAAAATACAATGTAGTGGCAACAAAGTGGGTCGCTGTGAATGCGGTTAGTGGTGCGACGGTGCCACAATGCGCTCATACATATAAGTATGTATGTATGTAGTGCGATTGAGAGAGGCAAGAGGAAGAGAACATAAATTGCACTAAAATACTTTGGCAAATAAGCTGGAAACATATAAGAAGCTGCTGCAGCACGTTGCTTGAGCATGAAGCGGGCGAGCGTGGACGAACAACAATGGAGCAAAAGTGTTGAGCCAAATTTTATTATTTATTTGTTTTTTTTTTCTAACTTACACTTTTTAACTGCTCTTTTAAACTTTACATCGGTGCTTGCTTTAGTTCCTTTTTTCTTTTTTTAAGTTTTTCTTCATTGTTCAGCGCTTATATAATACTCAGTTCACAGTAGTCATTCACTCATGCCGCCTTGTTGGTCAACAAAT
>NW_023466717.1:0-7254 GCF_013731165.1 Rhagoletis pomonella
TCGGACGAAAAGTATCGAGTATGTACTTGGTATACTAGTATCGTTTTGTCCCTATGCGTAGTATCCTTATGTGTATAGCAAAATTATTAAAATTGCACATAAAACCTTTTTAGGAATTTAAAGGATAATTAGAACTATAACAGGACAAGAATTGGGGGAGCAAGTGCACTTTCAACTGCAAAAAATGCATAAGTGGAGGACTTAACGGATCCAGGACTTTGCAGGCGATCTGTTGGAAATGAAACTGAAGGAAATACAAATGTTTTTGACAACTAAAGCCGGCTCACAGCATCGCATGAAAAAATAATGAAATGGAGCCAGAGCACAAAAGCTAGACGGAAAACACAAAAGTCCATTACGAGGTCAGCATCTTATAGTCACTGGTCCTTTTCGGGTGCTAGGGGTTGTAGAAACTACTGCGGGAGAACACTGGTCGCTGGTCCCTTTACGGGTGCTAGGGGTTGTAGAAACAACCGCGGGAAAACACTGTGGGAGATCAGATTATCAGTACACATATCACTCTAAACTTATTTTATCCGTACTGAATAACTCAGTGTGAGGGCAGGACCAGGATGAATGTATTTGCATAAAAATGTATTAAAGCAAAAATGTTTTGGGTAGGCGTCGGAGCCAATGATAACCATTAGTTACCACCTCTGCATGTTTAATTAATTTTTAGTCATTTAAAATTTAGTCAATTAGCTACACGTGTGAGTTGAAATATTTTGATTTCAATCGCGCGTTTTCATGTAATAAACCAAAATAACCTATCTTCCATTAGGCTATTAAGATTTCTACCTGTTTCTTATTTGTTGTTTTGGACCTAAAATGAAAGGTTTAAACGTTTTAGTACACCAAATTTCCTTTAAATTGTAATTAACTTACATTTTTGTAGCAGTTCCCTTTTAAAATACCGGTGAAAATTCTCCCAGAATAACGAAATCAATTCTCCTCCTTTTTGATTTTCGTAATACCTACTTTTTTCCCGAAATACATTTTCACTTTTTCGAAGATCGTTTAGAATAGGAGAATAGGGAAAAGAGGAAAAATCCTCAGTGAATTTTTATTCATAATAGGTGGAAATAGAAATGAGGAAAAATTCCTAGGGAGTTTCTATTCAGAATCGGGCTGATTGTTTGTATTATATGTACTACTGCGGTTTTTTATTTTTGAAAATGGGAATTTGGCAACATTGATTTGCTTACACATTATTATTTTTTTACCTATTGCCGGGGTTTACACGGTTCAAGTATAGAATTCAATGCTGCTTGCTAGTGGAAGAGAGGGGTTGAGAAGAAATGGGAAGAGTACATATGCGTCTGTACGTCAAGTGGTTTAAAGTTTCTCTTTGCTTTAACATTTTTGTTGTTTCCCATTTAAAGAACAAAAAAATTGCGGCGTGTAAAAGCAAATGGAAAACACAAAAGAGAATGAACCAGAATAACTTGAATCATGTAAATCGGGTGTAATTAAATTAAAAAAAAACTAGTTTGAATATCTTTTTGGAACCATATTATGGTGTTAGTGATTCTGCGTCGATGGAAGAAACTATTGATAAAAGCCAGGGTTAGTAAAATATTGGGGATCCTTTATTTCCTTTGAATGGACAAATAATCAAGAAGAAGTCGGGGTACGGTTCGGCTATTTGTACAATGAATTGGGTTTTTGTTGCACACGCTCGAAATTTGGACTTTTCCGCAAATTTTGGAGTGAGTTCTATGCAAAAATACTATTGCGTAGGTGGAGTTGGACTGATGCAAACTTTTTGTAATACATACAGTTTTCTTTACGTTTACGAACGATTTGTTTTTGTACGATTGGGAATTTTAGGTTTTTATATTATCGGTTTAAAATATTTTAAAAATCGAAGAGAAAGGACAAAGTTACTGAAAATCGCTATATAGCAATTAGCTAATTTTTCAGGAACTAAATAAAACTAAAAAGTTTATATACCTACCTTCATCAACGCATTTTAAAATTATCCGATACTATCGATAGTATCGATAGTTTCAATGCAAACTTTCGAAAACATGGAATGGGATGACTATCGATAGTTTTACAGCTCTATTGTTAAAGAACACAACATTCTAGTAGCCAAGGAACGCTGGAACAACTTGCGAAGCTTTCAGGATTACCTGGTATTTCTATAAAAGAAAACGCTTGCGGTCCTCTTACTAATGTGGAATCAGAACCAATATTGACCTATTTTACATGTAAGACCGAATCGGAAAAGTTACCAAATTGAAAAATAAATTACTAAACTTGATAAATAAAGAAAAAAATTACCAATTTTGGTTGAAAATTACCAAAGCGGCAATGCTGGTTGCGATTGGAGCTTTTCGAAGTTAATCTTTCCTTGCATATTTTAGCGCACATTTTTTGCTGCACAGAGGCGGGTGCGTATCTTGGCTGCAACAGGATAGTGGTCAGAGTCGATGTCTGGGCCTCGGAGTGTACGTACGTCCAAAACACTGGAAGCATGCCTTCTCGGTTTTAGATCCGGAGACAGCCACGTAGTTTGATTAAAATTTTTATGCTTGAACCTAGTACTACATACTACCATGTTTCGGGCCCCAGTGAAGTAGATCAGCCTCAGTCCGTTGTCAGACGTTTCGTCGTGGACGCTGAATTTTCCGACAGTGGTTCCAAAGATCCCTTCCTTGCCCACCCTAGCATTGAAGTCGCCAACCACGATTTTGGTATCGCGCCGGGGGCAGCGCTCGTAGGTGCGCCCCAAGCGCTCACAGAAGAAATCCTAGGATACCTCATCCTTCTCTTCCGTCGGGCATGGGCGCAGATGAGCGAGATATTGAAGAATCTCGTTTTGATACGGATTATGGCTAGAAGCTCGTCCTCCGGGGTGAACGACTGTACTCGGTGATGGAGTCTATCTCCCACCACAAATCCAACGCATATCTTGGATGGCGGTGCATGCCCTCAAATCGTAGTCCTTTAAACGTTTTCCGTGGTCGTCATCATAAGGGGTTTTTACTTAACGGGTCCCAAACCCAGCCCACAAGCCATTGCTGGGACGGGGGTGGTTTCGCAACCAAATACACGTTTGTATAGCGAGCCGCTTGCTCCAAGACAGACACCCGCTTGCAGCCGAACCTACTGGTGAACAGATGTTGCAGACTCCAGTGACCCCTTTAACCGAATAAGTCGGAAAACCTGGTTCGGTTTAAGGCTACATGTTACTACTATAAGTACTAGGGAAAAGTTACGCAGCGGGAGTCAATTGTCACCTCCTAGGACAACTCCATGCTAAATGCGGCACTAGAAAGCATTGGTGGTAGATTTTCGTGGTACCGGAATTCGACACCCGAAAACTAGTGAATTCACTAGTTCCGCAACAGGGTAATATTAAATAAAATATCCAACTTTGATTTGATTAACAAAATAAATATTATATTATAAATTATGTTATGATAAACACTAGATCACGGACTTAAAAAAAATCTGACCTCTGACATTTTACCACCATTTTGTATGCAAAATTTTCCCGTGATTCCAAATTGATACGAGGTCAGAAATTAAAAAAGTATTAGAGATATAAGCAAATCTCACATTTTGGCGATCTGAAGAAAAAAGAGTAATGATGGTCAAATGACACAGGTCGGGTATCTTGTAAATTAGTGTAATTAACCAGTAAGTTTTTTCATTACTTTCGCTCGCAATACCGTGGTCAATATCCGATTTATTATAATAGGTCAATATTTGGTAAAGGTGAAAATATTTAGCTTCTGAGATCTTTATCCCATTCGGAAATATGCAAAACAATTCTGTATCCTTGAAAGATTCTTCATTAACTTTTTTCTTCTTTAATTTGCACACTTTTTTAAGCATCTTCTCAAATAAAAGCTATTTGTCATAAATTGTTCGTACCTGACCATCGTTACAATAGTTAGCTTAATAGAAAAGTGAAAGAAAAATATCGACGTGCAAGAAAATTTTCGAATGATTTTGGACCACTGGTTTAACATTACAATAGGTGCGAGCCGAAATTAAATGTTTACAAAACGGAAGTACCTGACTTTTTTAGTTCCATTGATACAGAAAATGAGAGCCTACCAAAAAAATAAAAGTTTTTGCTGGGTAGGTACATATATGTACATTTCCGTGGACCCCACTTGTGAAACTCCTTGTTTTACGCTAACGTAGACCCTGTCGAGTGGACCACTCTAGGAATCACTGCCGTAGATAATATTAAATTTAATAATCTTAACTAGTGACCAAATAGGTACATAAAAAATTTAAATTAAGCGAAATCTGACTATATCTCGAAAACTGATCAACTTTTTTAATTTGACCCCATAGCTAGGGATAAAACGATACCATGGAAGTATCGATACCTGTACTTGGAAGTAGCATCGAAAGAAAGTATCGATACGTACTTTTATCGATATTTGTACCTTTATAAGAATTCATTTGTATAAAAGATCGCTATCACATACAGGGTTGCCACTTTGGAAAATTGTTACCAAAATTGGTAGAAAAAATTTGGGTTGGTAAAAAGGTAAATTTTTTCTCATTTTGGTAGATTTTTGTTGAACTTTTCGTTCCCGATTTCTTTTACTTAGTTATCTTTATATTATTAATTTCTTTGTATACTTTTTATATGCATACTTACATACGTATAATTGTATATTGATATAAGGTGAACATATCGTGCTCCATTCAAAACTCATTTTACTGGAATCCCGAGGAGCTTTTGATTGCCTAAACATTAAATGATTATTTAAATACATATAAAGGAAAAATTGACAGGTATGTAATGACGCACTATGATTGTTCTGAAATCAACGCAATTTTTTCTCAGTAGAAATTGTTAAATAAAAAAAAAACACACAAAAGACTGGCTGCAAAAAATTAAAAAAAAAAAATTTGCGCTAAGCACATTGTGAGCTATACTTAAGCATTATTTGCTTTAAAACTTGGTACCTTAAATTGTTCTAAAAATTTAGAGTAAAAAATTCGAAATTTGGAGGAAATGTTTTGAATTTTTCTAAATGTTGTATTTAGTTTGAATCCGTAACTTTTATGGATTTAGTTAAAGCAACCAAAAAATGTTTACTTGAAAAACATTGCGAATAATAAAAAAATTACCAAGTGCTTTTTTCAGTCACTGTATTTGTCTTTAATAACTCGAGTTGAAGTTTTTCAAATTATGAAGTTTCGTTGTTGCCTTTAGTTTCATCACTTCCGCCTTTGATTGAAGGAAACTGAGAATATGCCAATAATATGACTCAAATACCGTATAATTAGTTAAATAAAAAGCTCCTTAAAAACAATTTTAATTCTTATTGAAAGAACTAAAAAATAAAAAACAACAGTTTTAATTAAAATAAACACAAAACTATTGTTTTTATTAAAATAACTATAAAAAATGTATTGGTAGATATATTGCAGATTTGGTAGATTTTTCTCAAGTGGATGGTAAATATTTTTTTTCGTCAGTGGCAACCCTGATCACATACATATGATTTTTTGTCAAAATAACTTATGTGACTACAATTTCTGATTTTAAAATATGTTTTACTAGGATAGCCTCCGAAAATACAAGAAAAAAGTCCAAAGTCCAATAAGCTGTTTTTTAAAAAGTCCGCAGAATTTTGTTAACATAATTTTCTTCTTTTTTGTGTACGCATTTTATTTGTTATAAATAAATATATATTTCGTACAAAGAGAAAGCGATTTATTTCATACAAATTAATTAATTAATAGAAGTTATCAGTATTACAACACTGTTCAACAGCATTTTTGCCGAGTAGCAATGGTATATCTCTGAAAGAAGTAATCATGTTGATAAGTTTTGGAGGACAAAATTATAGTGTAGTGTAGGCATTCATATCGCTAGCTTAGACTGAAAAGATGCTATGTCCATTTGTAGAAAATTTACAGGGGAGGAAAAAACTTTTCAGAAAATTTTCGTCAAGAATTTTGCAGAAGGTTCTGATGCAAATTAAAAGGTTTAGAATTTTTTATGAGCTTATCGATTCTTCTGTGCCTCTTTTGGGCTTAGTAAATTTGCTTTTAAACGGGAAGAAATAAAACAAGCACGTTAGTTAATCCTTTTGGAAACGTTGCTTTTTTAATTTACCTTGCTTCCTATATCCAAATATGAGTTTTCACAAAAACTGGACTTAGCAAATTTTCACTACAAGCTAGCGATATGTTAATGAGATGATAATAGGTCTTTATTTGTAGGACTTTCCTTTCATTAGAAACTAAACTGCCAAAAATGTTTAGATATTCACAATAATAACACTATGCGACAGTCAAAATCGGGATGGGATGAAACCAACGGGAAATGTTATATCGGTCAAAAACAAGTTATACGTGTCCCGGCGTTTCGCTGGGCCACGTCTAGGAATCGAGATATATATAAAACTATCATATAGGGGAAATTGTCACCTTTGGTGGTCTTTTTTTGACATAACTCGAGAACCACTAGTCCGATTTTGCTCAAACAAATTAAAAAAAATTAAAAATTACAATTCCTTTAATCTGTTCATATAATGCTTTTCTATATAATCAACAGTTTTGCCGGTAAAAATAAATGTATGAAGAAAAAAAATATTTTTTGCCTAAAATATTAAATTTTTTTTAAACTGTTGATTATATTGAAATTTAAAAATTTAAAAAAATTTAAAATTACAATTCCTTTAATCTGTTCATATAACGCTTTTCTATTAACCAACAGTTTTGCCGGTAAAAATAAATCTATGAAGAAAAAAAAAAATTTTTGCCTAAAATATTAAATTTTTTTTAAACTGTTGATTATATTGAAAAACGTTATATGAACAGATTAAGGGAATTGTAATTTTTAATTTTTTTAAATTTGTTTGAGCAAAATCGGACTAGTGGTTCTCGAGTTATGTCAAAAAAAGACCACCAAAGGTGACAATTTCCCCTATATGATAGTTATATATATATATCTCGATTCCTAGACGTGACCCAGCGAAACGCCGGGACACGTATAACTTCTTTTTTACCGATATAACTTTCCCCGGTAGTTTGAACCCTTCCCGATCACTGACCCCTACCATTTGTCTCACAGTGTAATTAGATTAAAAAATAAAAGTCCGGGAATAAAATTGTAAGTGAATCGGGTTTCGATACAAGTACTTTTTTCCGATACCTCCTCAGTACTCGGTTCAAAAGTATCGATATCAAAATTACTTGGTTTCGGACGAAAAGTATCGAGTATGTACTTGGTATACTAGTATCGTTTTGTCCCTATGCGTAGTATCC
>NW_023466718.1:0-7253 GCF_013731165.1 Rhagoletis pomonella
AAAAAAAACTTTTTAATATACAACGCTTTTATAAATGGACTAAAAAGTAGAAAATAATATTTCTCAGTCCCATAGAATTTGTTTTGATAACTTTTGATTTTGAAATTTTAGCAAAAGTCATTATAAACAATCTATGAAATTGAAAATGAAAAGCGTGGGGCGCATGTAATACACTTCAATTGATATGAAAAGTAATATATGTATGTATGTATGTGGGTATATGAATAACGACCGCTTAAAATCGATTTCAAAGTTCTACTTTCGCTGTAGAAATTTTAGGTCTACGTTATGTAGTTTGACTATTGTCAACTAAATCGAATGCTTTGTAAGTGAAGTGACTTGTGGGCCACTTGAGGTATAGGTGGACCAGTTGGTAACCACTTTGGGACCAGTTGGTAACTAGGTCGTGGGACCAGTTGGTAACCAGTCGGGGTCAGTCCGGGATCCAGTTTGGGACTAGTCCGAAACTACTTACCTTCGGACCAGTTGGGCCCAGTTGGTCTTTTTAAGCTCCTGTGGCCGTTTTAAGGGTAATTCTTGGGCTCCTGCACTGCCGCTCGGGGTTTCTGCCTTCTACGGTGGTAATTTTGGGCCGGGTTGCCTGTTTTGGCGGATTGTTGTGCTGTGTGCCGCGTATTACGTGTTCCGGGTACCACTTTCTCGAGCGAATTGCTCTGGGGAACCTGTTGTGTGAGTTGCTGGCTTTTTGGCTAGACTTTGAGGAGGGTTTATACACGCATATCGGCGGAAATAGACGACACGCCATTTCTTTAAATAAAATTAATTGGAGCTCGTTTGTATGTACATACATATGTAAATGCATGTGTGTGCACCTTTCTATTAATATCGTTGAATTATTTTAATGTCTATTGCAAAATTTTATTCAGACAGGACTAAAAAGTAGAAAATAAATAATATAAAAAAAACTTTTTAATATACAACGCTTTTATAAATGGACTAAAAAGTAGAAAATAATACTTCTCAGTCCCATAGAATTTGTTTTGATAACTTTTGATTTTGAAATTTTAGCAAAAGTCATTATAAACAATCTATGAAATGGAAAATGAAAAGCGTGGGGCGCATGTAATACACTTGAATTGATATGAAAAGTAATATATGAATGTATGTATGTGGGTATATGAATAACGACCGCTTAAAATCGATTTCAAAGTTCTACTTTCGCTGTAGAAATTTTAGGTCTACGTTATGTAGTTTGACTATTGTCAATTAAATCGAATGCTTTGTATTGCATGCGCTCCACGTTTTTCATTTTCAATTTCATAGATTGTTTATAATGACTTTTGCTAAAATTTCAAAATCAAAAGCTATCAAAACAAATTCTATGGGACTGAGAAGTATTCTTTTCTACTTTTTAGTCCATTTATAAAAGCGTTGTATATTAAAAAGTTTTTTTATATCATTTATTTTCTGAATATAAATAACTTCGACAAAAACAACTTTGAAGTTTACACGTGCAGTGCAATCAATGCATTTGTACGCGTTTTGTCAATGTATCCATCTTTGAAGTGGATTTGTGAGAAAACTATGGCAGCTAGAAAACTGCAGTTTGTTGCATTGAAAATATCGTGTCTATAAACTACCATTAGAATCGTTAAATATATAAAAACTGATTTTCTTCGCTTTTAATGCCGACATCAAATCACCAAACAGTGCGCATTTGCGTTTTTTGGTCAATGTGTCCATCTTTAAAGTGAATTTGGGGAAAAACTAAGGCAGCTAGAAAACTGCGGTTTGTTGCATTGAAAATAGCGTAGCATCTACCATATGAATCGGTAAAAAAATAAAAGCCGATTTTTTTCAACTCAAATGCCGACGGCAAATCACCAACGAATTTGCCAATTGCATACTACATATTTGCATAACTTTCACATTTTAGATTCACAAGATTGTATCTCTCGCATACATATGCATGTACACAATATGTACATATTACATATTCCGACCTATGCATGTATTTATTTTAAATAATTAACCAATTTCAAGAACAATAAAAGCGTTGTAAAAACGTAAAAAGCCATCAGCATTTCATTTCTAACAAGAAAAATATGCATTTGCTTTGATGAGACAATTTCTGTTAAATTTATTTTGCCTCTGGCTGGGCTCTGTTAAAATTCAATTGTCTCTGGCTGGCCGCTCTTAAAATGCGCTTCGCCAGTTTTGTTGGTATTTGACAGTTTCCACGCTGATCCGTTCTTGGTCCTTCTCTATAAATATACGTTCTCTGTAATAGCCAGAGAACGTATATTTATAGAGAAGGTCCAAGAACTGTTAATGCCACATTTTTCGAGCCAACTAAACTGGCGAAGCGCATTTTAAGAGCGACAAATATTTGGAATACTTAACAGCGAAAGCAAAATACAAAGCAGAAAAGAAGAATATTAACAGAGCTAAATCTCACGAGAGCGTTTGGACTGTTAATTAAATATGAATATTGATGATTTTGTGATATTTTGGAAAGTGTTAGATTTTTTGTGAAAATAATTGTTTTAGTAAGAAAATTAAATTTTTTCGTTGATTTGTACAAGTAACATGCAATTAAATCGAAAGTATTATATAACATTTTCCAATTTTTGTGATATTTTTTTAATGATTGCAAATAGAAAACTCTCATAAGTGTTTGCGTTATTTGTGAAAACATTTTTTGACAAAAAAATCCTCTTTTCCGGTTATTTCTACAAATATCGTGAAAATAAATCGGAAATGTTATATAGAATTTTTTCGAGTTTTGTGATATTTTGTTAGATTTTCAACTTTAAAACTTTTTTGGTGTAAGCCTTTTTTGTAAATAGATTTGTAGGGAAAAAAATTTCTTTTCGGTGATTTGTACAAATAACGTTAAAATAAATCGAGAATATTGTATAACATTTTCCAATTATTGTGATATTTTCAAGTAAAAAACTGTATTGGTATGGGATTAAAAAAAAAATCATTTTAGATTTTTTTAAGGTCTCTCGCTAAACTAGGCCGAAACTATTTGAGAACTTTTTCCAAATTTTCGATATTTATGGAAATAGCGAATTTTTTGAACCTTTTGGACTTAAAAATTTTTTGAATAAAAAAACAAAACTGTGAAAAGAATTATTTTCCATTTTTTTGTAGAGATCTCCCTAAGCTAAGTCGAAAGTCTGTATGATTTTCTTTTGTATTTCCGATATTTATGGAAATAATTAAGTTTTTAATTATTTTCGACTTGGGAACTTTTTTTTTTTTTAAATACTAAAAATCTGTAAACGTCGGATTTTCCCAGCAATTTGTAAAAATCTCGCTAATCTAAGACGAAACTATTTGGGAATTTTTTCAATATTTTCTATATTTATGGAAATAATGCAGTTTTCAAATCTTTTCTAATAAAGTCGTGTAAGAAGTTGCCATTCGATGGGTGGCACCTTCGCTACTCATGTGCATATTTGTCCCCCACATTGTCATTTACATATCTAATTTATTAATAACTAAACCTAAATTTATAAAGCACATATTTGTAAACTTCATTTCATTACCTATTTCTGCTACCAAATTTTTCATGCATCCAAAAAGACAAACAAATGAGAATGTAAGTATGTATGCATTTATAAATGTACATATAAACATACATATACACGATTGTTCTGCTTTCGTCTTCCCCTCGCCGCTTCCATCAACACAACCAACACAGATTGGCACGTGCGCGAAACCATTAACCCTAAGTTTGCGAAATATTTCGATTTTCGCCTAACTTTGCATTTAATAAAGCAAAACTTGTACATTTTGTATGGAGAATAATAACAATTGATTTAAAATTCTGATTGTAACCATGTTTTCGACGATACATGTAACTTTCATGAAGATTAAACATAAAAGGCGTTGTAAAATAGTGTGTTATTAACAGCTGGAACCAAAAAACTATGTCCGCTAAAATGGGCATTTTTTACACGCATACATGCATACTTTCATATACACATGTACAGTGGAGTACCACTAGCTTGGACTTTGCATTGCTTGTACTTTGATGTGTTTGAATCTTTTATGGTACTGAAGTTTTTCTTACGGTTGAAAAATATTAAAAATCGTCCGTGCATATATGTAAATATATTTTTATAAACGCTTTGAAGTATAGAAAATTTTAATATTAAAAAATAAATAAAATAATTTTTTTGTATATATATAAAATTTGTTCAAGGCACATTGACCCACCTGTACAAAAATTGTGGCGCGTCATGGACAAAAATTTTACAATTTCGGACCGAAAAATATGAAAACGAGCTAAGTTGCCACGTTACATCTATGAACTTCCGATAAAACCACATATTTTTGCGATTTTAGAAGTTTTGATTTTATTAAAAAAAATCAATGTATTTTCCTGCAGAAAACGTACACTTTTATTTAATATTTATTAAAATTACATCTCAAAAACTAGTTAGTGGTCGAAATATTGGAAGGGAACAGAGAAATAGAGTGTTTTGCCAAAAATTACCAAAAATTTCCAAAATTCGAGATAACTTATTTTACTGGATATAGAGAAATAGTTGCCACTTTTCACTTGGCTGGCCGAGATTTCTTCATTTTAAGATTTTAGAATTTTTGTGTCGGATTGAAAAAGTTGAGCTTGTTGGAGATGAATTTGCGGGGAGATGTGCTGCGGTTATTTTCATGAATGAATTTACTTGGCCTTGAGAAATGCGCGCATGCGTTTATGAAAGAAATAGTTATTGTTGTATTTGAGTACGCGTGCAATTATGTGCATATGTACGTATGCTGCCGTGAGTTGTAAATATGTACATTTGTGTGTATGTGCGTAGTATTTTGGCAGTAATATGCACATACATAAATATATATGTATGCATGTAAAAACGTTATCAGTTAATGGAGTACGTATGTACATACGTATGCATGGGGAAATGCATTTTCATTTGACTCCAAAACTATTGGGGCATATTCGTAGACCAAATAAAGTCGACTCTAAGTTAAAGTTTCTCAGTCCCAAAAAAGAAAAAAATTAGTTGCATCTTTTTTTCACAGATGCCTAATCCACTGAAAATGATGTGAAAAAGCTGTAACTAACTTTAGTGTCGACTTTATTTTTACTATGAAAAACAGTGAAAAATGATAATGCAACATATTTTACAACGCTTTTATCAACTTGCAATGTTGTGTTCCAGAAACTTTCAATGTTGTGTTCCAGAAACTTTCAATGTTGTGTGTCCGACACCATAAAGCAAAGCTTTGAAAAGCTCCTATAAAAAAGCATAGTGAATAGGACGAGGTAGATGACATCTAGATGTCGCCCTATGTACTACGTTTGCCACACCGGAAATAGACGACACGCCATTCTTTAAATAAAATTAATTGGTGCTCGTTTGTATGTACATACATATGTAAATGCATGTGTGTGCACCTTTCTATTAATATCGTTGAATTATTTTAATATCTATTGCAAACTTTTATTCAGACAGGACTAAAAAGTAGAAAATAAATAATATAAAAAAAACTTTTTAATATACAACGCTTTTATAAATGGACTAAAAAGTAGAAAATAATATTTCTCAGTCCCATAGAATTTGTTTTGATAACTTTTGATTTTGAAATTTTAGCAAAAGTCATTATAAACAATCTATGAAATTGAAAATGAAAAGCGTGGGGCGCATGTAATACACTTCAATTGATATGAAAAGTAATATATGTATGTATGTATGTGGGTATATGAATAACGACCGCTTAAAATCGATTTCAAAGTTCTACTTTCGCTGTAGAAATTTTAGGTCTACGTTATGTAGTTTGACTATTGTCAACTAAATCGAATGCTTTGTAAGTGAAGTGACTTGTGGGCCACTTGAGGTATAGGTGGACCAGTTGGTAACCACTTTGGGACCAGTTGGTAACTAGGTCGTGGGACCAGTTGGTAACCAGTCGGGGTCAGTCCGGGATCCAGTTTGGGACTAGTCCGAAACTACTTACCTTCGGACCAGTTGGGCCCAGTTGGTCTTTTTAAGCTCCTGTGGCCGTTTTAAGGGTAATTCTTGGGCTCCTGCACTGCCGCTCGGGGTTTCTGCCTTCTACGGTGGTAATTTTGGGCCGGGTTGCCTGTTTTGGCGGATTGTTGTGCTGTGTGCCGCGTATTACGTGTTCCGGGTACCACTTTCTCGAGCGAATTGCTCTGGGGAACCTGTTGTGTGAGTTGCTGGCTTTTTGGCTAGACTTTGAGGAGGGTTTATACACGCATATCGGCGGAAATAGACGACACGCCATTTCTTTAAATAAAATTAATTGGAGCTCGTTTGTATGTACATACATATGTAAATGCATGTGTGTGCACCTTTCTATTAATATCGTTGAATTATTTTAATGTCTATTGCAAAATTTTATTCAGACAGGACTAAAAAGTAGAAAATAAATAATATAAAAAAAACTTTTTAATATACAACGCTTTTATAAATGGACTAAAAAGTAGAAAATAATACTTCTCAGTCCCATAGAATTTGTTTTGATAACTTTTGATTTTGAAATTTTAGCAAAAGTCATTATAAACAATCTATGAAATGGAAAATGAAAAGCGTGGGGCGCATGTAATACACTTGAATTGATATGAAAAGTAATATATGAATGTATGTATGTGGGTATATGAATAACGACCGCTTAAAATCGATTTCAAAGTTCTACTTTCGCTGTAGAAATTTTAGGTCTACGTTATGTAGTTTGACTATTGTCAATTAAATCGAATGCTTTGTATTGCATGCGCTCCACGTTTTTCATTTTCAATTTCATAGATTGTTTATAATGACTTTTGCTAAAATTTCAAAATCAAAAGCTATCAAAACAAATTCTATGGGACTGAGAAGTATTCTTTTCTACTTTTTAGTCCATTTATAAAAGCGTTGTATATTAAAAAGTTTTTTTATATCATTTATTTTCTGAATATAAATAACTTCGACAAAAACAACTTTGAAGTTTACACGTGCAGTGCAATCAATGCATTTGTACGCGTTTTGTCAATGTATCCATCTTTGAAGTGGATTTGTGAGAAAACTATGGCAGCTAGAAAACTGCAGTTTGTTGCATTGAAAATATCGTGTCTATAAACTACCATTAGAATCGTTAAATATATAAAAACTGATTTTCTTCGCTTTTAATGCCGACATCAAATCACCAAACAGTGCGCATTTGCGTTTTTTGGTCAATGTGTCCATCTTTAAAGTGAATTTGGGGAAAAACTAAGGCAGCTAGAAAACTGCGGTTTGTTGCATTGAAAATAGCGTAGC
>NW_023466719.1:0-7253 GCF_013731165.1 Rhagoletis pomonella
CAGCGCACTTACTTTTTTTTACAAAAATATAACTTATCTATTATCCATAAAAAACCATGTAAATCAAAATTTTAAACTTTTTAATCCGAATTTTTAGAAGTGTTTGAGTATGCAGCTTTGTATTCCATTAAGTTTTAGTATAATGAAGTGCATGTTTGAAGTAGCTAGGACTTACCGTTGATTTTTGCATTTTTTGTGGAAGGTATTGCTCATTTCCTCTATAAAAAAAATGTCTAACTAAACTTAATGGGCTACGAAACTGCATACACAGAATGTTTCTAAGAAATTTAATTAAAAAACTCAAGTTTTATGATCGTACATATAGTTATTTATATTGTCTTTATCAGCTTTAAGATGTCCAGGAATTGCCGTATCGATATAACGGGTGATTTTTTTGAGGTTAGGATTTTCATGCATTAGTATTTGACAGATCACGTGGGATTTCAGACATGGTGTCAAAGAGAAAGATGCTCAGTATGCTTTGACATTTCATCATGAATAGACTTACTAACGAGCAACGCTTGCAAATCATTGAATTTTATTACCAAAATCAGTGTTCGGTTCGCTTTACGTCCGATTTATGGTCTACATAATCGACCAAGTGAGCAAACAATTAATGCGATTGTGACCAAGTTTCGCACTCAGTTTACTTTATTGGACATTAAACCAACCACACGAATGCGTACAGTGCGTACAGAAGAGAATATTGCGTCTGTTTCTGAGAGTGTTGCTGAAGACCGTGAAATGTCGATTCGTCGCCGTTCGCAGCAATTGGGTTTGCGAAACACATTTCGAACCGAACACTGATTTTGGTAATAAAATTCAATGATTTGCAAGCGTTGCTCGTTAGTAAGTCTATTCATGATGAAATGTCAAAGCATACTGAGCATCTTTCTCTTTGACACCATGTCTGAAATCCCACGTGATCTGTCAAATACTAATGCATGAAAATCCTAACCTCAAAAAAATCACCCGTTAGTTATCGATGCATTTATCGAACGTTATTAGAATACGTATTATGCTTGATTTCATAATACCGTGGTTCCCAAATCGCAGTTGGCAACCGCTGGCCCCATATGTATGTTTGTACATATGTATACTAGGGTGCCCATCGAAAATGCTTTTTTTTGAAAATTTCAGGACCCTACCTTCTAATTTTATTTGTTTTTATGAGAAATATTATTTCCTATTTTTTAGACTTTTTTAAAGGTCATTTAGAGGTCGCGACAGGTCGATTAAGTCAGAAAATAGGATTTTGTAGATTTATGAGTTTTTGAATGACTATTTTAGATTCGATTTCAGAGATCGAGTATGATCTGAGAAGAGAGTATATAGGCCTTTAAAAGGGTGTATAATAATTTGTTTTCAGACTTGGCTTGTTGGGATTGTTTATCGGGTAAATTAAAAAAATACCCATATTTCTCTTAATTTTTTTTTTAATTTTGACCATCGATAATTTCTACAATTTCAAAATATTGAGTACCTACTATCCAAAAGTAGATATATTTTGAAATAAACGTATACCTTTTTTATTGCAATCGCATACAAATTGTCGAATTTAGGCGACTTTCCTTAAATACGGCCTTGAATTTATATGTGTGTATGTACCGGAATTTCAGATTTTTTTGAGCAGTGTGACCAGGGTACGAAAATAAACTGTACAAAACAATTCCCATTTGCTCATCGATCATCATATCATTTGTGGTTTTGTACAGTTTTGTACATAGTCAGAAACAAATTGTAAGATTCACTGTCATTTTCCCCGACGAGAAACGTTTGCATTTCGTTTGTGACAATTGTACCATATGGTACGTTTTATATGTATGCAAACGTTTCAATTACGTGAAAAATATTTTTTTCTGTAAATTTTCATATCCAATTCGATTAAAAAACATTTTTATTTTTTTATTTCATTGCAGCCATTCGTTTTGTATTTAGTTATTGCATATATGTACATACATACATATATTTTTTTCTGCACGATTCATTTCGTTTGTTGTTTCGTATGTAACTATTAACTACTGTAGTGTACTATCGCCAAAGTGAACTCAGCCGTTTTGTTTTCGTATTGTACCGAACTGTTAAAGTAATAAACGAAACGAAATAGTAACGTATAATATAGTTTATTTTCGTACACTGAGTGTGACTGAATAAATATTGATGAAGTCCTTAGTCACGCTGCTCAAAAAATCTGAAATTCCGGTACATACACACATATAAATTCAAGGCCGTTTTTAAGTAAATTCGACAACTTTTATGCGATTGCAATAACAAAGGTATCAGTTCATTTGAAAATAGATTTACTTCTAGATAGTAGTCCAGAATTAGAAATTGTAGAAATTATCGATTATGAAACTTAAAAGAATTAAGAGAAATATGGGTATTTTTTTAATTTACCCGATAAAAAATCCCAACAAGCCAAGTCCGAAAATAGATTATTATACACTATTTTAAAGGCCTGTATATCCTCTTCTCATATCATATTCGATCTTTGAAATCGTATTTGCTGACATAAATCGACAGGTCGCGACCTCTATATGACCTTAAAAAATCAATAAAAATAGGCAATAATATTTCTCGTAAAAATGAATAAAATTAGGTGGTAGGGTCTTGAAATTTCCAAAAAAATACATTTTCAATGGGCACCCTAATGTATACGTATCACGAATGTGATTATGTGCATTATTCGATTTCCTTCAGACCACTAAAAAGTCTTTTTCTCTGATTTCCAATTAATTTGCTTTTTTTCTCAGCCATAAGTGTGTACAGTTACATATGTACATAAGTACTACATACTTATTTGCATTTCCACGAACATATGTATCAACTATCATTACAATTCCTAGCCTTTACTTTACTTAAACTTTTCTCAGTATTGTATTTACATTTACGAGTGAGCGGAATTTTTAATTTATTTTAAATCGTTGTTACAAATGCTAGCAATTGTACTTGTATATGTACGAATGATTGCATGCATACGTATGCTTATTAGCATGGTCCTTAAAAATATCAACACCTAAATTTTGTTTGGCGCATCTCTTTATTTTGTTCCACATACAAAATAAAGACATCCACGAATATTTAAAAATTTTAAGCGTCACTACCAGAGTTTGAAAATTTCAACTAAAAAAATCGAAAAAATTCGACAAAATATTTACTTGCAATCGGATAAATTTTATATTACATATTAAGCTTATTTATAAAAATTCATAAACTTGCAGATTTATAGCTGGTCGATGTGAAAATGTTGTCTAATTTTTGCAATAAAAAGAAATTATATTCCTCCAAGAGGCGGTCGGACCTAACATTTAAACTTTTTTTTTTTTTAATTTTCGTGGATATCTCTTTAATGTATGTAGAACAAAATAAAAGGGGTTTCCCATGCTGTTGATATTTTTACGCACCACCCCAATGTTCATCGTATTATTTTTATTTATAGGTATACATTTTTTATTACTTTTTAATAAAACATAAAAGCTGCAGGTAAACATAAATTGCTGCCATTCGCTTTGGCAACGTTATTGCATTTCCATTTTTGGTTAGCAAAAATTTATTTGCTTAGCTTTTTTTTGCAAAAAACGATTTTTTCGTTTCATTTATTGCCTGGAAAATTAATTTCGTTTGCAACCTTGTTTGCAGCTGGGCAATACAAATAAAATCTAAATCATGTAACAAGAACAACAACAACAAATATATGCACAAACAATGTTGCAACAATCAATGTTGGGCACCGCAAATAGCCGTTGGCGTTCATAATATGCGCAAACATGTCAATGCAGTTTTGCAATATCTGTATGCAAAGAAAACTGTGATCGCAGCGCGGAAAGGGGTGTGGGTGTTGCGCATGTCATAGCCCATGCAAAAAGGCTGCGGCATGTATTAGCAAATGTGTATATGTATGTATGTATGTATGCATGTGTGTGTGCACTTACATATATTCCCCATTCGAAAATGCACAAATATATCAATTTCCTCAATAATACTTTATAGTGTAGCAGCAAATACTCAACATTTTAGAGCTGACAAATTCAATGCATCCGAAAATACCGCAAAAGCGCATAAAGTTCAGTTAGAAATATATCACCATTGCCAAAAACCGCTAAACACTTTTCATGTTGACAGTGGTAAATAAAAATGGAAAACAAAACCGTCATAAAACTATGGCAGCGCTTCGAGTTAAAATACAAATATAAAATAATTTATTTTTTTAATTTTATTTTTTTCAATTCAGCTTTAAAAAATTGTTGGCGTGCTTAGCTGCAAACCTTTAGAAATGCGGTAAATCAAACTAAATTCTAAATTCTTAGAGGGCTTTGAAAATAAATTGAATATGATATATTTAGGCATAAAGACGTAACAATTACCGTCGCTGAAATTTTTTGAGTCACCTAAACCATAAAATATTTACATAAATTTACTTATTCATTTCTAAAAAATATAAACAACAACAAGCTGCGTGTACCTTGTTGATGAAATGTCTGAAATGCCAAAAGGAGTAAAAAACTTAACATTTAAAAATTAAATGTAAACAAAAATGACAATTCAGAGACGAGAATACATGAAAAAATCAAATCCGCCTGCTACTGCTGGCTGTTCAATATTCCTTGGTCTAGTCTGACCCAACAGGAATAAAAGCCGCAGCAACGGCGGAGTCTAGGTTGGATCTGAGTAAATCTCATCTCATGCGAAAGCGGAGAAAGCTTTCCGCCCAACTGCCTTCCTTCCAGTCGGTTCAGGTTTTTAGCTAACGTTCCGCAATTGTATTGCCCTACACATCAGGCTAAATTTGCGATCATTCGTTCTGTAAAATGTTTGGTCAAAGCCTGGTGTATTACTCAGCCAATAAGGTTGTCCACAGTCGAATACAGGTCTCACTTCCCCCACAAAATAAAACACTATATTTCAGTCTATTAAATTTGAACACACACAATGTTTCATGTACTAGCGTTCCGGCAGTTTGGTAAACCAAAATAGCGGGATGAGTGTGTTGACAGCCAGAACGGTATCGGCGAATATAGGTAGTGGTAGTAATGTACGTCTGTGTGCCTGCAAAACGGCGATCACCTCTCTTGTAGTTTATATTGCCGTCGACCTAAGTCATGAAGTGCTCCAAAAGGAGTGGTGCGGAGTCAAGTGAGGATATGGCTTAAACTTAGAACCGTCCTGGGGGTGCTGGGCTCCCTAAACTAACTTTATCGGCTGACAAAATTAATATATTGTTCCATACCACTATCAGAATCGCATTTGTTTAACATATTGCACTTTTGGTTTCATAAATAAAGTAAATATTTGATATTCGTTGCATAGGTTTTAGTAAAGAAATGACAAACGCAAAATTTCCCGTATATGTCTTTGGGGAGTAGCACTCCCCACGCATATTTTGATTTTTATTGTGTTGTGGATGTTTACGGTTCCGGTTTTGTGTTCGATTGTTTATAAAAATTATACAACATTATAAAATGAGTGAAAGGGTTGCCCATTTAGTCAACATTCAGCGTCCATTGACTGCTGAAAAAGATGAAGAATTTGCTGGTTATTTCGACCGAATTGACGATGATGAGAGCGAAGTGACCGAAGCTATTAGGGGACGTGATTATCCGATGGCTTTATTTGCTCCTGATAACGGTGAAAATTTTGAAAATGATAGCGTTGACTCGGATTTCGATGGCCCCTTAGAAAGCACAGAGCCGCTACAGGACATACATTTTGATGAGCTCGTAACTGATATACAAAATGGAGATATAGATGAGGATGAACAAAGGACTGAGCAAGAGGTAGCGCCCGAAGCTGCAATTCAAGCAAATCGAGGTCAAAAATACATGGGGCAAGGTAAAAGAAATGAAACAGTGTGGTGGTCAATGCCTAGTACCTTTGAGAAGTTAAGGACTGAGGCTTTACAAAGAGATAGAATCCAATCCGTTCCATGTTGTAGTGAGACCTTTATATCGAAACTAGTTGCATTAAAGCGTCTGTTTTCACCAGTTATTATTGAAAACATCGTTTTGGAAAACAATCTAAAAGCTAAGAGGACTTGTTCAACGAATAATCGACAAGAAATTCCGGAAACTTGCGAAGTAGGCAAGATACCAATGTGGACGAAATGTATGCTTTTCTTGGTATATTGATATACGCTGGCGCTGGAAAGTCTAATTTAGTGCGGTCCAAAGATTTATTTCACAAGTCTCACATGCCATTTTATAGAGCAGTGATGTCGTTGAAGTGATTTGAACAACTATGCCGATTTTTACGTTTCGACGATTCACGGACACGGGCAGATCGGTTCCGACAAGACAAGTTGGCTTCATTACGTCCTATATGGACTTTATTTCAGGAAAATTTTACTTTACCGTTCATTCCATCGAAGGAGCTTAAAATCGACGAGCAGTTAGTAGCTTGTAGGAATCGATGCAGCCGGTAGCGAAGTGCAGTAAGTGTGGCTAGTGAACGAGATTCGCATGACTGTATTCTGGTTTAATGTGTAATTTGGTGAATGGTTGATTGGCTATCTATAAGCCGTTGGAGTAGCTGTATATAAGCGTTGCTGGCCGTCCAATATGTCATTTGTTGCTTTATGCGTTCTGTGCAGACAAAGAAGCACGTCAATAGACCCACGTAAGGATTAAAAAAAAAACTATAGACCACTGGGGTAGCAAAATGCCAAATGTCTGCAAATATGGCAACTGCGTTACGATATCTCATCAAAAGAAATGGATTAGCAACAAGAGCTTACGTGGTGTGCATAGTTCAGTAGTTCGCGCTTCTGACTTTGCACATCGATGATGCAGGTTCGATCCGTGTTGAATGTCTCGAAAAAAAGAAGTATGATGGTGATCTCCGAAATAGCTCCTATAATTTCTACCGCTGAAGCTTTGTTGTTTTTTTTTTCAATTTATTCTAACAAACAAATAGTGGTACAAAGCTCAATAACACTTTTACCGTTTTTAGTTTTGGATGAATTTTTCTGCCAAAAGAAAAAAATTAATTTGTTTTTCAAAAGTTATGCAAAATTCGAAGTTTTCACAATGGGTCTCATTTTAGGGTTGCAAAGAAACGATAAATAAATAAAAAAAAAATTTAAATAAAATAATAACAAAATTTCGAAAGAAACGTTATCGTAAAACGAAACCTAAAAAAATATTTGGCACTTTTTTTAAATATGTAACTTCAAATTAACTTAAAAGATCCTGAAATTGTCAAAAAGGTGTTTTTTTTAAGATATGAATTTATGAACTTTGAAATTAAAAACTTTTTGT
>NW_023466720.1:0-7251 GCF_013731165.1 Rhagoletis pomonella
GCTATGTTTTAGCAAAGGCAAACTGGTAAGTAATTTATTATGTGTTATCTCCTCCGCTCTTAAAATCGAGCGTCCTCGATCGATGAGTTAACGTAAAACTTCGGTACGTCTTCTATTCCTATTTCTATAGTGTTTCGGCTGGGTTTTTTGTCTTTATTTATGTCAGTTGAAATTTTTTCGATTCTTTTAATATGTTGGTTATTTATTTTAGTACAGTTATCTAGTTTACTTTTCAGCAGATGTGCTATGCATGTGCCGTTCGTAATATTTTCTACTAAATCTTTAGAACAAATCGCTAAGTTATTGTACGATTTACAATTTTTGGTTTTTCCGTAAATTTCCTTCTTACATACTAGTAAAGATTCGTATTCAATTTTGTTTATAAATTTTCCGTTCTTTATCGGTCTAACTTCTAATGATCTACAATCTTCTTTTTCAGTTGTAGGTAAATTTATTATGTAAATTAAGCTTTCTTTATTGGATGCAATTTTTATATCAGCAAATTCCAATGCCTCATCGATGTTTATAAAAGGGATGTTTTCGTTCTCTAAAAATTTGTTTGTTATTTCGATTTCTCTATCAGATAAAATGTATGAATTTATTATGTTCGATTTTGCCCAATGAATGGCATACGCAATGTTAATTAATTCTTCTTTTATTATCTCTAATTTAAACTTTGTTTTTAGCAGTAATTCATTATCAATTTCTTTTTTTTTCTTGAACTAATTTAGATATTCTATTTGTATTCTCGATTACTTCATTAATTTTTTCATTAGTTAATTTATTTATTACAACTTGCCTATTATTATTCTCTAAGACGTTATTCATTTTTTCAATTAAAATATTAAAGTCGCTATGGTCTGGATTTCCTGCGATCCATTTCCATGCTGAACCTATAAAATCTAATGACCTTTTACTATGTGATTTGTTTATTCTAATTCTACCTAAATAATTTTTGGATTGATTGACGAGGGATAGAAGGATGGGATTTAGGGGATGATTTGGGAGCTGTTCGTTAATTGTCGTTTCTAAGTGTCGTATAGTCTTGTCGTAGTCATCTAGCTCTATTATATGTATAATTTTAAAATTCCCTATTTGTGGTTTTGCTGGTCCTGAGTCAATTGTCACGAGTTGGGATGATGAGTAGTCCAATAATTGTACGTTTGCTTCGGTTATCGTTATGATCCCAATCAATCTAAAAATTGCATAATAAAAATAACACAATATGTGTAATAATCATTATTTTGTTTATTTTTATTATGTTTCCTTTTTTATATTTTTTCTTCCTAACTTCCTACGTCGTGCTTATTTAATAATTTTTTTCGCTTTTCCTATTTCGAAAGAAAATGTTTTCTTATTTTCGCTTCGAAAAGGAAAATGGAAAAGTTAAAAAAAAAAAATTAAAAATTTTATTTTTATTTAATTTTCCTTTTTTTTATTTATTTTTTGTTTATTCTATTTTTTTATTATTTTTTACTCTTGTTTTATAAGGCTCTTGTGAACCACTTTGCCTGATTCTGTTATGACTGTTGATGACTTGTTTTCTTTAACAATTTCCTTTTTGAAGCGGGGTGTGAGTTTTGTACCGTATCTTTTGTTAATTTTCACGTAAATAGTCTGTCCGGGTGAATAGCTTTTACAGGGTTTTCTCTTTGTGTTATGAAATTCTAAGTCTTTGTCCTGTTTGAGTTTCAGTTTTTGTATGTTATTCTGTCTAGCTTCCTCGTATTTTTCGGGGTTTATATAAACTTTACGTCCAAAAAAAATTTCTATGGGTTTCTGTCCAGTCGTGGAGTGTATTGAAAAATTATATTCGTAAACGGCTCTATCTAATAGTTCGTCAAAAGTTCTTTCGATGTCTTCAGTTTTTAAGCATCTCAGTATTTCTGCAAGCGTTGAGTGGAAACGCTCGATTTGTCCATTTGCTTTGCTGATATGAGTTGGAGTCTTGTAGACTTTAATTCTTAATTGGTCTTCTCACATGAAAATTATTGATTGTGAGTTGAGGGATTTTTCATTGTCTATTATTAAGGTCTGTGGTATTCCGAAAGTAAAAAGTAGTTGCCTAAGGGGTTCACGTATGTCTTCTATTGATCTCGATTTAATTACTTTTGCTTGAGCATATTTGGAGTATTTATCTATTGCCGTTAACACTAACTTTTTCTCAGCTATGAATATGTCGATATGGACTATTTATCCTGGGTATTCTGGAATTGGAGTGGGTTTAATTTCGGGTTTATTTGGATGTCTGTCGTATTTGCTTACGGCGCAAATTCTACACTGCTTGACAATTTTGTTAATTTTAGACTGCATCTGTGGGAAATAGAAATTTTGAATAATTTGTTTTTTGTTCTCTATTGCGTTTCTGTGGGCTCTTTTGTGTTCTAGCAAAATTTGTTGCTCTTGTTGTTCGACTGTGCTTGGGTCCTTAACTTGTAACTGAGTGAATCTTATTTTGTAGTTGCTAAAGTGAATGGGGTATAGTTCCTGGATTTGGCCCATTATCTCTTCGGAGGTAAATAAGCCATTGATCACAGAGGGGTTAAGATGTTTTTTAAGTAGTCTTTGTAAATCGTCTTTAGAGTACTGCGGTTTGCTAATTGTATGCCTGTGGTATGTCGGAAAAGGAATTTTGAAGTCGTATGAGTCCTTCTGTCCAACGAGTATCCAGATTTGGTTTTTGAAAACGTTAATTGGGGCTTCTGTTGATGGTATTAAGTTGTGTCCTGAGCTTTCGTCAGAATGAGTTACTATTGTTACTGAATTGAGCTCTGGAGGTCTGGAAAGGGTATCGGCAACGATATTTGTTCTACCTGGTTTATATTTAAGTTCGTAATCGTATTCTTCTAAGATTGCCTTCCATCTTTTTAATTTGGAATTGTCGTTTTTATTGCTGAGGGCGTACGTTAAGGGCTGGTGATCTGTAAATATTTTTATTTTGGCAGTCCCATATAGGTAGTTTCTTAAAGATTTTAATGCCCAGATGATGGCGAGCATCTCTTTTTCTTTCGTCGCATAGTGTTCTTCTGTCTTTGTTAGGGTCCTCGAAATGAAGGTGATTGGTTTTCCTTCCTGTTCCAAAACTGCGCCGATAGCATGGTTGGAAGCGTCTGTGGTTAAATGAAATTCCTTTTGGTAATTGGGGTAAGTTAATATCACTTCTCTTGATATCAGTGCATTCTTGACTTGGTTGAAAGCTTCGATGGCTTCTTTACTTAGTTGGATCGGCCTATTTTTTGATTGGTTTTTTGAAATTCTTCCTGCTTCTCCTCTTAGAAGACTAGTGAGGGGTTTGGTTATTTTGGCATAGTCCTTTATGAATCTTCTGTAATAGCCCGAGGGGCCAAGAAATGATCTTAGATCTCTAAGTGTTTTTGGACATGGAAAGTCGACTATTGTTTGAACTTTAGTGGGGTTTGTTGTGATACCTTTGGATGAGACAAGAAATCCTAGAAATTCGATTTCTTTTTTAAAAAATTCGCACTTATCTATTTGCACCTTCATGTTAGCGTCTCTTAAGGTTTCAAAAATTTCATGGCTATTTTGGGCATGTGTTTTTTCGTGTTTGCTGAATATGATTATATCGTCTATATAAACATAACAGGTCTTTCCTATGTATTTTCTGAGGATATCGTCCAAAGTTCTTTGGAAAATTGCAGGAGCGTTTTTGAGGCCGAAAGGCAAACGTGTGAATTCATATTTGCAATTTTTTACTGAAAAGCAGTTTTCTCAATGTCAGATTCTTTCAGTGGAATCTAATTGAGATAGGACTTCGTTTATATCGGGAATTGGATATCGGTCGGCAATGGTTATAGAGTTTAATTTTCTATAATCAATTACTAGTATGTATTTTTTTTTCTAGAGAGGAATCCTGCTTTTTTGGTACAACCCATATGGGTGAGTTGTATGGGGACCGTTAAGGTCTTATTATGCCGTCGTCCAGCAGTTTCTGGATCTGTTTTTCAATCTCTCCTTTCAACGACATGGGGTAGGGATAATATTTTGTATAGACAGGTTGGTTTGAATTTGTTCTTATCGTTGCGATAACTTTGGTGGTGTAGGTTAATTTCTCGTTAGGGTCAGAAAAAAGGTCGATAGTTCGATTTACTAGTGAGCTTATTGTTTGTTTTTGAAAGTTATTCATATGTTTGTCTCGTATGAGGACATGGTTGACGTCTTGTGAAAAAAGTTGCTTAAGGCGTATTCTGAATGAATTATTGATGATCATAAAATTTTCCTTCGTATGAATGACTGCGGACAGTTCCTTCAAGCTGTCATTACCTAATATTGCATGAAAGGAAACGAGGGATGGCAGAAGATAAAATTTTAGGTTAATGTTTGGCAAGTTGAAAAGATTTACGTACGTGTGATGGGTAATTTCTATTTTGCCCCCTACTGAATTTGCAGAGAAAATTTTATCGTTTAGAATTTTCTTTTTTACTAACTGGGGTTGGATGTAATGTTTATTTGACCCGGTGTCAACCAAAATTTTTTAAATTTCTCCACTCTTCGTCCTGCAATTAAAGTAGGGTAACGAAGAGTTTCTTATTCTAAAAAATGGATGTCGGTGAAATCATAGCCATAGGGATAATATTCGCAATTTTCGACGGCGTAGGGTTCGTGGGTTATGGGTGGGGTATTATCTTCATTGTCTAGTGAGGGTTGGGCTTTTATAGGCGGGTTTGTTATATTTGAGTCGCCCTGTCTTTTCCCAGCGTATTTGAAATTTGGTTTATTCGCGTAGTTTATGGCATTTGTCCTGATGCTAGGATCTATATCCATCGGCTCCGGTTTTGGTTGTGGCTTTTGAGCTGTGGGCCTAGGAGGTGGGTTATAGCGTTGATTCTGCTGTGTTTGCTGCTGATTGTAGTAGTTTGGTTGCTATCCTTGTGGGTATTGTGGTCTGCTGACGCTATTTGATCCTTGGGGGTACTGTTGTGGCCTTTGAGGAAATTGATTAAATCGCTGTTGAGGTTGGGGTAAGTGTGCCAGTTCGGGATAGAACTGTGGTGGTTTTAGATAATTTCGTGGTGGCAGTGGTGGTTTAATATTGTAGGTGTCGAATCCATTCTGATGGTTTGCGTGAGCACTCCTGAATTTTTGGTTTTCCAGCTTTAAGCAAAGATGTAGTGCTTCTGGAAGATCCTTCGGTTCCCGCATGCCTAACAGTCGGGGAAGGTCGCCGTTAAGGCCTCTGACAAATGTGTCCAGAGCTTTTATCCTATACGTTTCCGTAAGAAGTCTTATGGATTCCAGGCTTACTTCCATACATCCAATTTTGTTCAGAATCAGGGATAGGTGGCAATATACCTTTTGGTAGAAGTCCTGAATTGACTGTCTGCCCTGGATTAGGCCTGTCATTTGGTACTCTAGTGTACCCAGGTCCCTTTTATCGGCGTAATGTGTCGTGAGACACATTGAAATGGCCTTCCAATCTAGAGGGGTATTATAGGATTCAAGTGCGATATCAGCGCTACCTACGATTTTGTTCCTTATAACATTTAATATTCCAAAATATTTGGGAGTCCCTCTTGTGTGTTCGTAGATGTGAAGAATTCTTTCGACGCTTTTTTTTCCACGAGTTGAATTCTGCTGGTTTCCCAGAGAATTCTCTTAACGATCTCACCACGTCGGGGATCTTATCAATCTCCGTGAGATTGTTTCTGTGCTGTTCGTCGATGGTTTGGTCAGTAGTCGGTGTTGGGTTTGCCTCTGTCCCTACTATGTCTTGAATTATAGTCCGTCCGTCTATCGTTAGTATTTGTGTCACTAGCCTCCTCACTAGGTTTTGTAGTTCGGGTGAGGGTTGTAGTGCAGGGGTGGGCTGTGGGTTTGGGACTGGATTTGGGTTTGGATTTGGATTTGGATTTGGGGTTGGGTTAGCATTCCCTAAGAGCGATGGTCTTATTAAGTTATTTGGGTTTGCCATTTTGAGAAAGAAGAAAAAATATTTTTTTCGCGATTTATGGTTTACTATTACTGATTTATATTTTATTTCACAAGGGAAAAAAAAATATATATTTTCTTTCACGATTTTATATTTTATTCTACAAAAAAAAATTTTTTTTCACGATTTGTGGTTTACTATTCCCGATTTATATTTTATTTTATTGTGCATCTTTTAAATGGAAACCAAAACTAAGATTTTATCTAATATCTAACTAACTTACAAAAGTAATTGAGTTCTCATTCTGCTGCTAATGCCCGTGAGTGTATTCCTTTTTGCTGTGCTACTAAGGCCTCTGCTAGGCTACTCCTCTGTTGTGGTATAGTCGATATTTGTGTGGTTGGTTTTTGCTGATTTTTGATGATTAAGGTGGGCTCATTGGCCTCTTTACAATAATTTTTGATGATTTTTGATTATTAAGGTGGGCTCATTGGCCTCTTTACAATAATTTTTGATAAAATTATAGTCTAAATAGTTATCAAGCAAAGTTCGTTTGTTTAATTTGTTTAGGGTTGCTTACCTTAAACTATTTTATTTAATTTCATTTAGAAGTTGCTTCATTCACTTCGCTTTATTTGTTACTTCGGTAGTTGTTTAGAGTCACTTAAATTAATTTTATTAAAAGTTACCTCATTCGCTTCACTTTATTTGTTACTTCGCTTATTGTTTAAATTAATTTTATTAAAAGTTATTTCATTCGTTTCACTTTATTTGTTACTTCACTTATTGTTTAAAGTCACCTAAATTAATTTTGTTTTTGCCGGGTATAATTTTCGCGCGGGCGCCAAACAAGGAAGTTTTTGTTTAAACTTCCAACCGAGTACGCTACAGAAATGAGACTAACTATTCAAGTTGAATAATTGAAATATTAATGCTAAAATTTAATTTTGAAAGCAACAACAACTTGCTTGTTAAAATGTTCCAGACGCTGGTATCAGCACTTTGCATTTTACCGGATGCGCGTGCAACTGGTTAGTGCCAAATAATTCGGTTGTTGCGCTAATTCTTTGAATTGGCGCAACTTCGATTGCAAAAGAGGAAATGTAAAATAATATTAGTTAGCAATTGAAAATTCACCTGTGGGAATTCTTATTGCGAAATAAAATTTAAATGAAGTGTCAGCAACACTTCGCTTGTTGGAAGTTATTGTGGCTGTGGCCAAAAGAATGTAAGTATGTAATTAGCTTTAATGCAGCGGAAACAAAAGGTAAACAAGCTGTTGCGGCGATAGCCAAAATTAATGTAAATATGTAAATCGCTATGTTTTAGCAAAGGCAAACTGGTAAGTAATTTATTATGTGTTA
>NW_023466721.1:0-7251 GCF_013731165.1 Rhagoletis pomonella
GAATATAAAAATAAATATATTGCACAAAAAACGTATACTTCTATTTCACACGTACATAAGCTACTATTTTTTTTAATTTGCAAAGAAGCAACACGGTGCCACGGCTAAGGGAGCGGAGCGAGAGAGACAACTGTCAGTTTATCGAACCTTTAATTATTGAGTTATGTGTGCGCCCACCACTGTCGTATACTATGCGATGCTGCAGTCACAACAGTGCTTCAGTACAAAATACCTTTAGTGTGGCTTAACAGTAGTAAATTAAAAACAAAAATAAAATTGCAAATTTCTTTACTTCAGAGGTGTTATGATCATTAATATTACCTAATAACCACTCAGGGGACCTCTGACTTTTCATATGACACCTCATTAGTGGAACTGCTTGCATAGGAAAATAGAAAAAGGGAGACTAACAAAAAAACACCTTAGAGAAATAATATATATGATAGGTGGTGCCACGCCCTCTTTTCCAAAAACTCAATTTTTCTCCAAGAGAATGCGATTGATTTCATATATATCCCTACTAAGCTCCAGTACTCTACCATGAACACTTCCAGAGATATGCAGTATGAAAAATTTGGTTTTTATAAGAGGTGTCACGCTTTCTTCATTTAGCGCTATGAAATATATTTACTTTACGACCTGTTCTCCGCGCCCATTTTCCAAATTGATTTTATATATCTCCATACCAAGTTCCAATACCCTACCATGAACACTTCCAGAGACATGTGGCATGAAAAATTCGGTTTTCCAATAACATCCATTTTTTCCATGAGTATGCGATTGATTTCATATATTTCCAAATATACACAAAAACTGTCATACAAATCCGTCAAGACGTTTCGGAGGAGTTGAACACAAACACCGTGACATGAGATTTTATTCGAATGGTGGCATCCCTATGCAAATTTTTTCTATTATAAATGTTTTCATACATTCGCACTGGAATAGCATTATTGCGGCTTAACGTATGCGAAATGAAATGTTAACAATTTCTAAGCAGACTTTAAAAAATTCTGGTTAACACAGAAGCAAAACTAAGTATACAAAATCTACTGTGCAATATTAACAAATATTTCAATAAAAATAATCCGGATGTATATATGTAATAATGCTGAAATAATTTCCTTGAAAGTGAACGAACTCTGAAATTTGTATACCGAAATTCAATGTTACAAAAAGTAACGTGCTTTTTAATTTTTTCGCTATGAGACTTAAACAAATTTTATTTACAAAGGAAATGTCGGCTTTACAGAATAGGAAAACGGTATGTAACGGATGTTTCACATAGCAGCGAAACGAAAACGTAACAAGAATTCAAAAATCACAGCGTATAATGACAATAAAGTACAAAGTAAGCAAAAAATCATTAGAAACTATACAAGAGTCAGGGATATACTGATATATGTGTAGTGATGGCAAAAAAACTTTAGTAATCGATTCATCGGTTAATTGATTAATCGAAAGCATTCGATTAATAATTGCAATTAATCGTAAGAAATTAACCGATTAATCGGTCGTTTCGATTAAAATCGAAAATAATAAAAACCATTTACTAAGTTATAAAAATTGTCCATAAATTCAATGCGCAACCAATCAAGAAAACTAAAAACTAAGGGAAACAATAAATAAAAAGATGTAAAGTAGTATACCATCCGTTATACACCCCGTGTCAAAATGATAAGCGCATCACAAGAATTATTTTTGTTATTAAAAAAATTCGAGCTTTTTGATTTGATTTCTTAGAAAGATTCTAAAGTATGCGTAAGCCCATTGCTTCCGCTGTGGTGTAGTGGTAAGCAGTGCGCGCTTCCACTCCGTAACGCCTGGGTTCAAACCCTGGTCAAAACAACATCGCAAAAATATAGAAAAAAGGTTTTTTTCTTAACAGCGGTCGTCCCTCGGCAGACAATGGCAAACGTCCGAGTGTATTTCTGCCATGAAAAACAGCTTCTCATAAAAATACAATCGCCGTTCGAAGTCGGCGCAGTCAAGGTGCACGCCACAAATCGGAGGAGAACACTAACACTAACATATGTATTAGCGCCAATCTATTATTATTATTATGTAAGCCCATTAAATTTTTGCATAAGAAATTGCAAAATTGAAGTATCACTTACCGTTGATTTTTGGTAATTTTTTTTTACGGTGATGCTTATTTTCTTCCATATAAAAAAGCGTGTGGAAGCAAATGCGAAACACCGCATTTGGAAAATAAAATGAAAATATGTGGATACCTGCGTTGCGTTTTTTAGTTGTTTTATTTGTTTAATTGTTAGGTTAAACTTGTGTTGCGCTTTTTGCAAAAATATCGTTTAAAAAATTTGCAGAATACGAGAATATAAAAAATCTCCCAACTAGTAAAAGTATACATACTTATATATGTATGTACCCGGTAGAATGGACACTTTTATCGTTGCTAATATTTTTGAGTGGTAAGAATGCCAATTTTGTTACGGAATTTTGATTCATTATAGTGTGAGTAAAGTAGCCAGTTTTTGATGATTTCTTTTCGATTAGTTTCAAAATTGATCGGTTAATCGCTCGATTAATCGAAAGGAAAATTTCGATACAATTAAATCGTTAACCGAATGAAAATAACCGATTATAATGGGTTATTCGATTAATCGTGCCACCACTATATATGAGCAAACCACTTTATTTTAGATTTTTTAATCATTGAAAAAGAAAATTGAAAGCGCTTTCTCAAAATTTTCTTGCACCACATACATTTCAGTTTTGTACAACGGATTAGGGAATTATTTTTCATTGCGGACCCACAAAAGGACACCTAAATATAACTCTGAACCAAATGGCTAAAAAAGTAATAACTCAAATTGGCACAATAAAGTTCCAAAATAATATTTTTAAAAAAGCCCTCTGCACTATGCCTGAAAACTTGAACAGTCCAATCGTTATGGACATGAGTCTTTTCTATAAAAATTTTTCTGGGAAGTGTGGACAATGCGTATGTGAGTGGAAAAATCATATTTATTGCATCCGAAACTATAGCGGTTCCTTCTTACTGCATCAGTTCGTATTTCATTCCGCGTACGTTATTTAAATTCAATTTTTTTTGATACAGCAATACATTTTCATATATTAAGATTTTATCGTATGGTGGCAACGTTAACCAATTTTTTTTTTTTATTAAATTTTGTATGCATTCTTAGTGAAATATAATTATTGCGGCTATTATAAATGTAATATTATATGTGGTAATATTATGTGGTGGCAACGTTAACCAATTTTTTTTTTTATTAAATTTTGTATGCATTCTTAGTGAAATATAATTATTGCGGCTATTATAAATGTCATTTTTTTGATATGTCAGATATCTGGCAACACCGGATTTCAATTTGTCCTTTACAAACCTTTTACAGATAGAGAGAAATAAAATTAAATAAAAACGAAGCAAATCCGTTGAGCTGTTCTTGAGTTATGCGATAACACACGAAAAGCAATTAATTTTTATATGTAAACATTTTTTCGAGTGGTGACATTTCAATTTTTTTTTATTTTTTTATACATTCTCAGTAAAGTAAGTTATTGCGGCTTATGTTAATTTAATTTTTTTTTGATATTTGAAATATGTGGCAACACCGGTTTTCCAATTTTTTCTTTACATTCATTCAACAGACAGAAAGACACAAAGTAGAAAAAAGCAAAGCAAATCCCTTGAGGCGATCTTGAGTTATGCGATAGCACACGAAAGCAATCCATTTTTACGTATAAAATTTTTTGCGGCTTATTTATAATTAATTTTTTTTCTGATATTTCAGATATCTGGCAACACCATTTTTCCAATTTTCTCTTTAAAACCTTCTACAGATAGAAAGACACAAAATGAAATTAAAACGAAGCAAATCCGTTGAGCCGTTATTGAGTAATGCGATAACACATGAAAGCAATCTATTTTTATATATAAATTTTTTTTCGAATGGTTGCAACCCTACCGAAATTTTTTTATGAATTAATTTTTTTATACATTCTCAGTGAAATAGTAGTATTGCGGCTTATTTATAATTAATTTTGTTTTGAAAACACCAAGATATCTGACAACACCATTTTCCAATTTTCTCTTTACAAACCTTCTACAGACAGGAAGATACAAAATGAAATAAAAAGGAAGCAAATTCGTTGAGCCGTTCTTGAGTTATGCGATAACACACGAATAGCGATTCATATTATATTTATAGATATTAGCAGCAGCGTTGCCAGGTTGACGTTTTAAACGTCATTTGAACGTTTTTTGTACCCTGTTGACGTTTGGACGTTTTTGGTGTAAAAAATGACGTTTTTTAACTTCCCAGTAATTTTTCTTTGTTACTAAATCTTATAAGTAGAACTGATTTTGAATTATTTTCTTAATAAATCTTTACAATCTTTGTGTTTTGCTGCAGCTGCTTCAAAAGATTTTTTCTGGATTCTTATTCTCATTCAATAACTTTTCCAGTAAGTACTTGCAGCGAGAGCGTAAAAAAATAGAGAGTAAAATTGAGAGCAAGAGAAAATTTTCAGAAAAAGTTATTGAACGCAAAACTAGTAAAAACTTGCAACCTAAGCCGTTTTGACACTTTCTGGCGGTTAAGTTTTGGCGCGCAATTTTCTTTATAATTTAAATTTTTCATCCATATTTTCATTTCACTAATTATGTTTCATCAAATCATCCTCTTCAACAGTTTGTTTACATTTGAATTTGAAACATAACGTTTCTTTTTGACTGCTGCAAATTTTTGCTAGTAAAATTTTTACTTGCAAGAATTTGCAGCTCTCTCGGATAGTTACGCTTTCGAATTCGCTCCCTCTTGCAAATATTTTGGGTTATTGAATGCATTCCCAGTAAAAACTTGCAAGTACTAGGAACAATTCGTAACAATTTTTTGATATTGAATGGACCTATTGCTATGCTCCTTCTTAGCTATTTTCGACAAGCAGCCCCTAACCAAATGTCTACAAGAAAAAAAAAAATTTTAAATCAACGCGATTATTTAGCCCCTTTAAACTTGCACATTATTGCCTTGAAATTTAATGGGCTATCAAACTTGTAAAAAATTCTAAAAACTCTGAATAAAAAGTTTAACATCCGGCTGAAAATTTGCAGATTGTTTATAAATTTTGCACAATTTTTGTGGATTTATATTTTGTTTGTTAATGGGCTTGGCTTTCATGGACAAATAATAAACATTAAATAAACGAAAGAGAAACAGCCAAAATCTATCAAAATATTGATGACTTAATCAGTTGATCACAAGTGTAGATATGAATAAAATGATTTTTGTATTAACGACCAGTTTACAATGAATTTTAAATGTGCTCTGTCGAAATGGCATTTTAATATATGTTACGTACATATCGAGCCCTAAACGCCAAAATAACGTAAGCGACAAAATTTCCTTTTTGATGCAGGGATGCTCTAGGAATATTTCTGCATGAAAAAGAAAATTTTGAAAAAAAAGTCGCTTACATTATTTTGGCGGTTAGGGCTCAATATTTACCTTTGTATACAATAAAAGTTTAATAAGAACAATTTTTTGTACATTCAATTGAAAAAGACGTTTTTGGGTAGGAAATGACGTTTTTTCAGACCAAGAGGGACGTTTTCTCATGCCGAAGACCTGGCAACACTGATTAGAAGCAAAAAAAAATCCTAAATAGTTTTGAAAGCGATGTTTGAGAAAAGCAATCAGCTGGCAAATAACAAATTGAATGCTATGTAGCGAACATTTTAAATTCCCTGTATTTTGACACTTAGTAAACACAACCGCAAACAGCTGTGACAAGGATGAAACAGCAGACATGACAAAAAGACCAAAATCAATGTGCACAAACAAAAACGATTCTAGTTATGGATAAACAAAAGCAACTGACTACAACAATATATTATATAAAATAAAAGACTCGGCGCATGCAATTAAGAATATTAAGTTTAATTGACCAAATTCAGGGAATTCTACTTATCATCAATTGTGCACCAAACGTTTATTAAGACTTTTATTGTAATATTTACCTTATTAAAGTTAAGAACTTTGAAATATATCATGGTGTAATAATAACAAGGTGTTGTCAGTAACTTAACCTCACTTTTTCGGTAGGTCTATTCCGGTCACGCATTTTAAAGTAGTAGAAAAGGTAGTAATTATTTACTACTTTTAATCCGTTGGTGCGTACTATTTCAAATTAAATGTAGAAAAATGTATAATTACAGGCTTATAAGCCTGCATATATGTTTGTATCGGCAGCTCCACACAGCTTGGACGGGATACGTACGATAAGTCGAAAATAAAAATGTCGAAAGAGAAATGTCGAAATTTAAAAAATTTTTAAATCTCGAAATAATGTTTAACCGAAACGCAAAATGTCGAAATCGTATGCTTTCGAAATGAATAAGGCCGAAAAAAATGCAAAACGCGTAAATTGTCGAAAAAAAAAGGCGAAAAAGGTGAATTTGTAAAAAAAAATAAAAACTAAAAGTGTTCTGAGTAGATTTTCAAATGTTCTAGAGTTCCTAAGATGGAAAAAGAAAGTTCTGCAAAATTACGCAGAAAAAAATTTTTTAACGTGTTATTTAAATTGATTTTAACTTTTTGAAAAGATGGCAACTCTCCAAAAATATTTCTACAATAAAGCATTGATTTAAACTTTTTTAACAGGCGGCAGCCCTATTACAAAATACTTCCGAAATATATAGTTTCTGAACCGCTTTCGCTTGCTAATATTTTGTTAAACTTGTTAATTAATCGGTTTTTTTTTTGAAAGAGGTGGCAACTCCAAAAAATATTTTATATGTTAGAATATTATATCTATATTCCAAATTTAATTGAAATATATCCAGACGTTTTAGCGTGAACGAGCAACAAACATACTCGCTCACAAACTTTCACATTTATTATATTAGTACATAGGATTAGTGGAATTTAACTTAAATAAATCAACCTGTTGAAATAATGTAATGAATGATGTGTAAAAATCGCGCGAATTTTACACATCATTCATTACATTATTTCGATATTTTTTTTTTCGACATTTTTATTTTCGACCTTTTTTGTTTTCGACATTTTTCCTTTCGACAATTTTTTTCTCGACATTCTTGATTTTCTAACAATTTTTTTTCGACATTTTTTTCGGTGTATTTAGTTTCGACAATTTAAATTTCGACGTATCGTACCAGACCCATATATCCGGACGTTTTAGCGTGAACGAGCAACAAACATACTCGCTCACAAACTTTCACATTTATTATATTAGTACATA
>NW_023466722.1:0-6507 GCF_013731165.1 Rhagoletis pomonella
GAGTATGCGAACAGGAAGTTTTGCCACTTAATTTTATATATATAGATGTGAAAGCTTGGATGTGTGTTACTCAATCACGCAAAACCAGCTAAACGGATTGGAAAATTTTGGCACATAGATAGCGTGCACATCAGCTTGCATTAATATATAAAATACTTTTTTCCGGTAGCTAGAGCAGGGACTGACCAACTCGAAAAAAATGTATTATGGTCCGAAAACACGTATTACAGATTCATATAAAGATAAATAAACCCATCCAAATTTGACGCGATATAAGGGAGGCACCGAAGTTTAGTTACTTCAACTCAAAGTTCAGAACATACACTTTTTTAGTTGGGCCCCTTTTTCTCTACCCTGCTTCTTAATCGAATTGAATCATTCCTGATTTATCAATTTCATTTCATGAATTTCATTTTCCCCGAACCGGTTCACTTCTCACTTTTAGTTTCCAGGCTCACATTTCAGCTAAATGGTTGGCCGAGCTTCGTTTCTTATTTGTGCCCCACAGATTTAGGCCGCCTGCGAACGCCAAATAGTTTCTCGGAAGTGGCCAAAATCCACTTTTTCTGTTTTTAAATTATGCCAATATCTTACTTAGGCCCTCCCGGGTGTAAGCACGCACCTGTAACCACTCGGCTAGGGCGGCCTTCCTTGCTTAGACCTATAACAAGGGTGTAAGCTTGTACAACCAGTTAGGATGTATTTAATAATCACGAAATAATTTTAGTATAGAGCCTTAAAGTGATGGCCGGGCAGTTTGCTTTTAATTTTATGCGGTCATATCCTTTAACAATTTGCCACATTCCGACCTACATACATAAGTATAACGAACCGCATTAACTTGCTAGGATTAATTGGAAATACAAATCCCCGAAGAAAAAGGATCTGAACGAAACTTATCCTTTGGAGTAGATTTGTACTTTAGCTGGACTAGAAATAGCTACATGCTAAATCTTACCAAACATTAGGTCCATTCAATATCAAAAAATTGTTACGAATTGTTACTAGTACTTGCAAGGTTTTACTGGAAATGCTTTCGATAACCCAAAATATTTGCAAGAGAGAGCGAATTCGAGAGCGTAACAACCCGAGAGAGCTGCAAATACGTGCAAGTAAAAAAAAGTAAGGTTATGTTTCAAATTCAAATGTAAACAAACTGTTTAAGAGAATGATTTGATGAAACATAATTAGTGAAATGAAAATATGGATGAAAGATTTAAATCTATTGTATATTTTTTTTTTTTATGACGATGGGAACTATTCCCAATTAAAAAGGAAATTGCGAGCCAAAACTTAACCGTTAGAAAGTGTCAAAATGGCTTAAGTTGTAAGTTTTTACTAGTTTTGCGTTCAATAACTTTTTCTGAAAATTTTCTCTTGCTCTCAATTTTACTCTCTAATTTTCTTTTACGCTCTCGCTGCAAGTACTTACTGAAAAAGTTATTGAATGGACCTATTATTTTTAGAGTATGGGCACGTATGTACATACATATGTATATCCTAATAGATGAGTTTGTATTAGTAACCAATCCATACTTGTATGTGGGTACTTGAGTATGGAAATATTTTGTTATCGAAAGCCTATAATTTATTTGATTTATGCAGTCAGCTAAAACCGGAATGCATTGGTCATATTGCTATAGGGGTATTCACGATCCGGTGCATACTGTTTAGCATGGTGCATAGATAGCGTAAATATCATGATTGTTGTTGTTTCATGTGTTCAAAAAACAACTAAATGAGCCAATCATGCTATTTATGCTATCTATGTGCCATGCTAGACAGTATGCACCGGATCGTGAATACTTCTTATGTAATATTCGCACATTTACATGCACAAATATTTTCTTAAACACATCCATATTTGAAACTTTGTTTGCAACGACAAAAATTGCCCTCCGGGCTACAACGACTGCCTGGTGTAACTAAATAATCCTGCACAGAAGCCAAGACGGTGGAGCTATGCATTACTTTTAGTTGCTGTAGGTTGTTGTTATTTATCTCCAAGTTGTGTTCGTTGTTGTTGTATTCCGTTAAAGCTATTACTACTGCGCTTACAATATGCAGTTATTTTCGCTACTATTTTACTAACTTTGATCTCAAAAACTTGTAGTGGAGATTCACAATAGTACTCGTACATTTATAGCTTGAAATTTCAGCAAAAATTCATCAGCTGCTATGAAAAAAAATGCTGAAGGCATAGGAGCTGAAATAAATGCTGCAGCGTTAATTGTTTAAACAGTAAAGTAGATTATGACATTAGTAGTAGATGGAAATTGGCTAATAAGTCTGCCTTTGGGAGATAGCATTACATACGTTATTTTAAAGAGATAATTAAATAAATAGAAAATTAAAGTGGGGCAATGGACATTTCGTATTTAAATATGAGTACGTATTTAGATGTGTACGCTTGTAAAGGTGTTTACGAATGCACTTTGCTGCAGAACAAAAAAAAAATAATAGATATCTGCCCCCACAGCAAGCGATTAACACTACAAAAAGAAACTCTTAACTACTTTTGCACTATGCACTAAAGTGGGCAACATCTTGCACAAATGTGCATTTAAAATTGCAAACAACAAGTGCACTCAACAGCAAGGCACACCTTCGAGTAACTAGAATGTGCGTTCGATAAACAAAAAAAATAAGCGCCAGCAAAAATTACTAATAATAATGTTTTCTATTTACATTTACACTTTTTAATATAAAAATTGCGCGAAAATGCATAAAATGGCCATTTGCCGCAATATGGCGTCGCTGATTTAATGCAACGCACCGACTTCATGCAACACGACGTGATGGCATTCATTTCGTTTTCGTTGCTTTTTTCCGCTGCAACATTGCAATAGTTAAGTCTACTGCATTGCAGAAACAAGTGAAATCGGGGGCCTGCCGCGCTCCACCATCCCACCACCACTACCACCACTCGGCCAGTCAGTGCAACGAGTAGAATGCAATTTACAATTTTATTATGTAAAATGTTTTTATGTTGCAGCGTGTGGCACTCACTTGTTGGCTGCAACAATGACTTAAAGTCATTAAGTTGTCTACGTGGATATGAGCAGTTGTGTGTGTGTGTGTGTGTGTGATTGGTTGGTTGACAGTGTTGGTTGTGGAAGGCTGCAACTCTGTTGGCAAAGTACTAATTTTGTAGAGTAACGGCGGAGTCGAGTTGGTGGCCGAGCGCGCAACTAGGACCTGAATGTCCACCATAAATATGTGTTCGGTTCTGTTCGGTCGGTAATGGTGAATTTAATTTGAAGGTTGTTTGAACGACTGGAAAATGGAAAACAAACATGGCTTAATGCACTGGGAGAAATTTGTGATAGATTTAATACTTATCTACATTCTTAACCATCGAAAAATGAGTTATGAATCGTCCCAGTTTGGACATGACGACTTCTACAAAGGTTTTCATTAGGAACGCAGAATCATGCAGGAACGCTAGGAACATGCTAAGAAAAGAAAGGGTAAGGACACTATTGAAAATCAAATAAAATGGCCACACCGAATCCTTGGAGATTAAATTTGGTATAGGATCACTTCTACTTTCTCTAGAGCGTAACGCAATTCTCCGTCTTAAATGCTTATAGGAGTAAAAAACTACTCCACAGGGAACGTAACAGTTACTACTTTTTATTAAAAAAATCGCTCTTTAACAATTATTTTTTACTCTTATTTAATTATGCTTTGAATAACCGTTATTTCTGAATCGAAGATGACAATTAATTTGGATTTGTATCTAAATAATCTGCAAATAACAGTTTTTTTTTTATTTTTAAATTATATGTCTTCGATAAGTGTTATCGAAGACTTTTTTTTATAAAAGTCATAAATAACAAGTAAGAAAGTCTAAGTTCGGGCGGAGCCGAACATTAAATACCCGGCGCAAGTATTAAAGATATGTTTTCCACCTTGCCGAAAGCTACCGCTACATGATAAGCCGGGGTGTATACATTTTAAGTAAATTAGCGTCCCTAAATTTCGACATATTGAAATTTCAAGCATTTCTGAAATTTATTGTTATATGAAAAGCGGCCGTAATTTAAGACCGATTTCAACAATTTTCAACGGTTTGCTTTTATGTGGCAAGCACAATAATCATACCAAGTTTGGTACAAACTGCTAGAACGGTTAGCGAGATACATATATGTAATCACAAGTGGGCGGTGCCACGCCCATTTTCCAAAATTTTATCATAAGCGTATTTCTTGGTAAAGAATTGTTGCAACCATCAATTTTGAATAAATTAGCTTTGATATTTACTGATTTATCGAAGATTTTGTATTTCTCGAAATTACCGTTATATGGAATGTGGGCGTGGTTATTGTCCGATTTTAAAAAGTTTCGGCCATTTGGTATACTGTACCAGGACCAACAACTGTGCCAAGTTTGGAAGAAATTTGTGCAGCGGTTACCAAGATATACTCATGTAACCATAAGTGGGCGTGGCTACGCCCATTTGCCAAAATTTTAAAATATTCTTATTTTTCGTCTAAAACTCATTGTAAATATCAATTTTGAGTGAATTATCTTCAGTAGTTACTAAAATATCGCAGTTTTCGTATTTCAGAAAATTACCGTTATATGGGAGGTAGGCGTGGTTATTGTCCGATTTTTTAAATTTTCGGCCATTTAGTATGATGTATCAAGGCCAACAACTGTGCCGAGTTTGGAAGAAATTGGTGCAGCGGTTACCAAGATATACACATGTAACCATAAGTGGGCGTGGCTACGCCCATTTGCCAACATTTTAAAATATTCTTATTTTTCGTCTAAAACTCATTGTAAATATCAATTTTGAGTGAATAATCTTCAGTAGTTACTAAAATATCGCAGTTTTCGTATTTCTGAAAATTACCGTTATATGGGAGGTAGGCGTGGTTATTGTCCGATTTCGCCCATTTTCAATACCATCCGTCCTACGCCCAAAAGAAGTTCACGTACCAAGTTTCGTTGAGATATCTCAATTTTTACTCGAGTTATCGTGTGCACAGACGGACAGACGGACGGACGGACGGACGGACGGACGGACAGACAGTCACCGCTTAATCGATTTATTTTTTCATTCTGATCATTTATGTATACATTTGTCTATATCTATCTCGATTCGTTTTGCCTGTTACAAACAACCGTTATGTGAACAAAGTTATAATACCCTTGTGCACAAGTGCGCTCGGGTATAAAAATCAGTCGCTGACCTTTATTTTTTTAAATCATATCTACTTATAAAAGTCATTTGTATAAGTCGTAGTAAACTTTTGTTTCCTAACACCTTCTTAACTGCGAAAAATGTTAATGAATTTTATACGAATGATTTAAAAAATAAAAGTCGGTGACTGATTTATATAGATGAATTTTAAAAGTAAAAGTCACTGACTGATATTTATTGATGACTTTTATAAATAAAAATAAAATATAAACATCAAAAATAACTGTTATTTTGAATTTATAATATAAAAATCAAAAACAATTGTTATTTTTTTTTATTCTGCATAAAAATTTATTTTCAAATTTGAGTCTCGATGAATGTTTCACTTAGTTGTAGAACATTTCCTTCATTGTGAATTTTCCCATGACAGTTTTCATCAATAACTGTTATGTTCGGTCCCTGCTACTCCGATTGCCAGCAGCATTTAGCGTCCTAGGATCGTTCATGGTACAATCGAAACTGGTCGGTCGAACTACTTCCTAATCAAGTTAATTTGGGTCCCATGGTACAGTGACATTGCAGGACTGTTGAATCATCTTCCTTTGAAGCATCTAAGTGAGCCTCCTAATGAACCTAATGTGAGTCCAACCTAATGTTAGTTACTGAAGATTCACTACGTCGAAATGACCCGATGATGATGAGTTATACAATGTAGAGTTTTGTGTTCAAACCATTTCTCGACATTATATTTACCAGTATTTATCTGGCGGCAGGTTTATTTATTGTTAAAGTTTTCCCCAGAAATAGTCAGAAGTTAAAGCTCTGGGATGATTTTACTTTATCCCTTGTCGGTGGATACAAAATAGTAGATCATCTTCTCACCCTGTCGGAACAACCAACCAAAATACCCAGTTTTCCCCAGTCTACACTCAACAAGCAAAGAATGTGAAAAATAGGCGGCTATGTTTAGTTAGAGAGTTCACTAAAAGGAAGGATTTCCACAGGCCTGTCAAACGAATCTCTGAGTCGTCCTTATTTTCTGGCACATCCTCTTAACCCCTATAATGGAGTTCTCCTAAGATATTTAAATTCTCGAAGAAGTAGTCCCCTGAAATATAAAGTGCCTTCTCCAGAAAGGGTAGCACTCACAAAGTGATGAATTCTATACCCTCCTCGTATAAACTGATTCTATAGAAATCATTATGCGGTGCTCCGAAATCAGCAAACATATGGCCTATGGTCCCGTCTCCTGTTAGTATTACAGCGAGCAGCGAATTTTTGGTTGTGAGAGCCTTAGAAAACGTCGTGTTCTTCGCCCATAGAGCTGTTAGCTTTGGTCGTGATCTCTTCATCAC
>NW_023466722.1:6517-7248 GCF_013731165.1 Rhagoletis pomonella
AAATTCATAACTGCTATTTGTTTGTGCGTTCTGAGCGCCAATAGGAAGTAGGTAAGGCTATTGGTGGTTCCTCTCATAGAGAAATGCTATACACGAGAATGTCTTAGGCCTTGCGCTCACAGTGGGCTTGTTGCTGAACTGAGAGCCGAGCTGATCAGCGAGTCTAGAAGTTGGCCAAATTCTGGCTTGGATTGTTGCAAGTCTTTTGTAAGACAACTGAAAGACTGTAGGAAAAATAATGTTAAAGATATTGTTTATTCCTCCACGAAACTCTTACAAAATAAAGCTCCCTTATCAACTTTCAGGGTGAAAAGCTATTTTGGCAGAAAGCACTGCCGCATGTCCCAAATGGAGATGTATGTATATCATTTTGCTCGCGCAGCTCCAACAGCCGTAATGATCGAGTGAGCAAAGCGCTGGCGTGCTATTCGAAAGATCCGAGGTTCGAATGCTCGGCCAGCGGAATTTTTTTCTTATTATACCCGAGCGCACTTGTGCACAAGGGTATATTAATTTTGTTCACATAACGGTTGTTTGTAACAGCCAAAACGAATCGAGATAGATATAGACAAATGTATACATAATGGATCAGAATGAACAAGTAAGAAAGTCTAAGTTCGCGCGAAGCCGAACATTAAATACCCGGCGCAAGTATTGAATATATGTGTGGCAACGCTATGCTGTGTACGAAGAACTATTTAATCAGCAACCCTTATTCTATTACCTTTTGT
>NW_023466723.1:0-7247 GCF_013731165.1 Rhagoletis pomonella
GGAGCTAACTTTCCCAAAGGCTGTATTGAATAGGTAAAATAACCGAAAGTGGTGATACTTGTGGGACTCCATTAAAGAGAGGAGCAGGTTTTGAATAACAGTTTGACCAGAACAGCGAAATCCGGTTGTACAGGAAAGACTTGATAACATTGTACATCCTCTCACCAATTTTCCAGGACTTTAGTTATAGCAGAATAACATGGGAACCTATTCTGTCATAATCGTTGTCAAAATCTACAATACAAGATAATAATTTTTTCTAATACTTTAGATATGCAGTAGAGGAGGGGAAATGGGTGTGTAGTTAGAAATTAATGAATTGTTTCTATTTAGTTTGGCAATAGGAATAATAATAACAGTTTCCCACTCTTGATTATATAACCCTTGAGATAAAATGTAGTTATGGAGTTTAATGACTCTAGTTTGACGGGATACGGATGACTTTTTAGGACGGGACACGAGATTTTGTCTGCACCAGGGCTTTTGCCTGTCATCGAGAGATGGTTGCGTCAAACTCTTCAATAGATATGAGTACGTGAGAATTGTATGGATCTTCGGACCAAGTGGAGGCAAATACACATATACACATCGCTCATTTACTTTAGTAGGTCCATAATCTAAAAAATACAAATTTTGAGATGAGTATGAAGAATTATCGCTACGTATTCTTCTATGTCGTGTAAAAACGTCATAGCTGTATCGATTACCAGTATCTCACTAGAACAAAATATGTATTCATTTTTAGTATCGGAGTATATGTAAATTCAAATCTTTAAATCCGTTTTTCTCGAGCTTTGATTTTTTGAGTTATGACATTATTGAAGTAAATGAGTGGACATGTACATATATATTGGACGCTACCGGCCAAACCCGATATTAGGACAAACTATTTTTGTAACTCTCATCATTTGTTGTATCCAATTTGGTTTCGGTTGGACAGATATATCGCATTACGTAGAACTAGTTTAGCCTGGGGCAAAACTAGTTTGATCTACGATCGGATTTTACCGGTAACATATACAAACATACATACACGGGCACATATAACTTACCCAGTCTTTATTTGACCTGGCACAAAAAATTCGAATGAAAACAATTTTTCAGCAAAATTGTGTAGATAGAGGATTTTGCTCTTGTAACAAAATGTTATTGCAGATATTGAATTTTTCAAAATGAGAATATAATACCATTAAAGCTAAATTTTAAGTTTAACATTATTGTGATGGCTAGAGATGGATAGAAGGATAGAGGGTTTTTTTAAGTATAAGCCCTCGGCATACTGATTCGTTTGGTGCTTTTTATACCCGAGCGCACTTGTGCACAAGGGTATATTAATTTTGTTCACATAACGGTTGTTTGTTGTTGTAACGAATCGAGATAGATATAGACAAATGTATACATATATGCTCAGAATGAATAGAGAAATCGATTAAGCCATGTCTGTCTGTCCGTCCGTCTGTCCGTCCGTCCGTGTACACGATAACTCGAGCAAAAATTGAGATATCTCAACGAAATTTGGTATGTAGGTTTCTGTTAATCCAAGGTAGGTTGGTATTGAAAATGGGCGAAATCGGACAGTAACCACGCCCACTTCCCATATAACGGTAATTTCCAGAAATACGAAAACTGCGATATTTTAGTAACTACTGAAGATAATTCACTCAAAATTGATATTTGTAATAATTTTCAGACGAAAAATAAGAATATTATAAATTTTTGTAAAATGGGCGTAGCCACGCCCACTTATGGTTACATGTGTATATCTTGGTAACCGCTGCACCAATCTCTTCCAAACTTGGCACAGTTGTTGGCCTTGATACAGCATACTATATGGCCGAAAATTAAAAAAAAATCGGACAATAACCACGCCCACTTCCCATATAACGGTAATTTCCAGAAATACGAAAACTGCGATATTTTAGTAACTACTGAAGATTATTCACTCAAAATTAATATTTGTAATAATTTTCAGACGAAAAATAAGAGTATTATAAATTTTTGGAAAATGGGCGTAGCCACGTCCACTTATGGTTACATGTGTATATCTTGGTAACCGCTGCACAGATTTCTTCCAAACTCGGCACAGTTGTTGGCGTTGATACAACATACTAAATGGCCGAAAATTTAAAAAATCGGACAATAACCACGCCCACATCCCATATAACGGTAATTTAGAGAAATACAAAATCTTCGATAAATCAGTAAATATTAAAGCAAATTTATTCAAAATTGATGCTTGCAACAATTCTTTACCAAGATATACGTTTATGGTAAAGTTTTGGAAAATGGGCGTGGCACCGCCCACTTATGATCACATATATGTATATCGGTAACCTTTCTATCAATTTGTACCAAACTCGGTATTTTTATTGTGCTTGCCAAATAAAAGCAAAACGTTGAAAATTATTGAAAGCGGACTAAAATTACAGCCGCTTTTTATATAACGGTAAATTTCAGAAATGCTTGAAACTTCAATTATTCGAAATTTAAGGACGCTAATTTACTCAAAATTGATACACCCCGGCTTACCATCTACCGGTAGCTTTCGGAAAGGTGAAAAAACATATATTTAATACTTGCGCCGGGTATTTAATGTTCGGCTCCGCCCGAACTTAGACTTTCTTACTTGTTTGGATATAAAATGTTTAAACAGCAAGTTATCCACCTGAGAGTGCAGAACGGAGTTTAAACAAGAATAAGGGGGTTTCTAAACCACGAGCGAAGACAGGCGAATATGTAAAGTCAACCCACATATCTTGTCGTGCTGGGAAAAAATAAATTGGAAATTTAAATTGCGCTGTGAACCATTTGAAACTATTTATACCATCGTACAGTTCCATAAGTAAAGTAACGCTTCTTCTTACCGTTTTTCCTGGCAGGCTGTAGGTGTGAGTTTGGCAAGTTGTAGGTGTGTTTTTGGTTAGTGTATTGGTGTTTTTGGTTCAATGTGTTAGTGTATTTTGAATAAATTGTAATAGAAATGGAAGAAATTGTAATAAAAATGAAAAAAGTTGTAAAAGATATGTAAGAGCAAATGCCAAACAACAGGTGGTCTCAGCTGTAGGAATTTTTTGGCAGTCAGCTGATATTGTTTTTACTTAAGAAACTGTACGATGATTTATACTTTGTATTCATCAATACATTCAAGCAATTGGTTTGTGCACCTTCATATCTTACACACTTTAAACTATTTTTCAGTTTTCTTTTCTGTTTTTATTTTAATTTGAGACTTCAGTTTCAGCTGTTTTCTCATTGGAAATCCAATTTTATGACAAAACTACATGTACACACACATCTACCTATATATATGCATGCTTGCACATATTGTTTTCCCTTTTGTTTAATTCCATTTTCAGTCAATCGCCGTTGTTTGTTGTCGTTTGCAACTGTTGTTAAAAAAGCCATTTCTTCGCCTTTTCGCATTTCAATTGCTGAGGGCTGAATGTTTCTGCGTCTACGCGTAAAAGCTTGCACTGCCACTTTAAACTACATTTAACTTCAGGTGGGAAACAACAGTTCTCCGGGTAGTAAAACGAATTGTTCCTAGAATGAAATAGAATCTTAACACTTTGGTACATTACTAGTTGCGATTACGCTAAACGGAAAGATTTCTTGATTCAATGACGCCGGCCGTGCAAATAGTGGACTGGAAATTTAAGGGCAGACTTTAGGTAAGTGTGCGTACATTATCCTCTAAGCGCTGGATGTTTTACTCATATGTTTTCAAAATAAAAATTCAGTGGACAGTATTAGTGATGAGCTGAATTGTTGGTACCCAATACTCGGTACCCAATACTTAAAAAAGATTTCGGTACCTAATACTTCCTTTTTGGTACCCGATACCGATTCTTTACATTAGACCAGAGATGGGAAAGTGGCTCCCAGGAACCTTTTGCACTTAGGAGCCGGCTTGGTACATTTAGGTGGTACATAGATGAGCGGTAACATCAAGAGCCAGCATGAAGGGCTAAGAAGAGCGTATACAAATTTCTTTTACTGCGACTCTCATTACTAATATATATGATGCTTTTAATGTATTTTGTACAACACTTTACCCTGAGAACTGATTTAGCTGTTGCGTAGCACTCGCTGGCTCTTTGACGGCTTTAATAGCCAAAAATCTGCCCATCCCTGCATTAGACCTTCGCTATTATATGCATTTCAAGTTTTGAAAAAACTTTCATTACTAATTTATTTGATATCGGCTAAGTTTTAACCTTAGTCGATCAAAGGTTGAAGAAAAATGCTTTGACGGATGAAGAAGCGTTTCAGGGGGAGATTGTGTAACCAGTTAGCGACAAGTTTCGGATCGATATCGCATTTGTTGGCGTAAAAATATTTCATATCATACGTCAACAAAACCGATACCGATTCGAAAATTGTCGCTAACGGGTTACAGAATCTGCCCCGAGGCCTACAAAAATTAAATAGTCCGATTCAGCTTGAACAAAAATGCTTCAAACAAGTAAGAGTTCCTCTGCATTATGCCCTCGAACCGACACATATACATCTTTCATTTGAATCGGTATTAAAAGCTCTATTGGCTCCTACATTCGGGTTTTGATAGGCGTGTCTCCCCTGAACGGTTTTTTGGATATTTTTGGCCTATGTGCGCTTTTATTCGAAACCTAAATATTTCGGTACCGAGTATCGAGAGTATTGGCTACTTTTTAAATCGGTACCGAATATCGATCAATACCTAAAAGTATTGACTCAGCACATCACTAGACAGTATAAATAAATGCGTAAATGGGTTAAATAATTCTTCTGTATGTGCACTAGGGTGGACCAAACAAAGTAATGTCGGGATTTTAATGATTGTTCTACATCGTATAGAAAATATATCCGGGTCGTTTTAAAGGAAAAAGTTTTTTTGGTACAAATATTTTTCAATCGACAAGCCCTGTTTCTCCCCAGGAGTCTTCAAAGAATAATACCCAATTGCTTATTTAACTATAATCTAATATTAATTATTTTCTATTGGACCCGAAAAAAATTCAATTTAAGCGACCTCTAAATATTTTTTCGATATAGAAAAATCATGGATATGAGAGCATGTTAAAATTCCGAATTTACTTTTTTTTTCATTTTTTTTGGACTACCGCAGTGTACGCGTGCACTTTTCCTGTTCCACTTTAGTGATTTCGCGTTCAGTTTTTAAAGTACACATTTGTGGTTTTTTCATTTATCCAAGCTTCATTTGCAGGGAAAAGTTTTTGGTACCAGCTGAGATTGCCAGAAGTGGCATAGATGTATTTTTTAAGTTATGTACTTGCAAAACTGTTAGCATGAAAATCATAAAAATAAAACTTTACCACATGATCAGAAAATTCACAACAGTGAATTGTGTGCTGGTATTGAGTAAAGTCAGTCCCATCTGAAGTCAGTGTTACCGTTGTGCGACTAAAGTGTCAAATTGATACTTTTGGAGATCGATTCCAACTGACATATAGTTTTTAAAAATATGCTTATTTTGAAACATTTCTTAAAAGTCATGCGACTTTTGCCCCTTTTCTTTGATTTAAAATTATATACATATATACATTTTGACAATTTTTTCTTCTTAATATATAAAAATCCCGTGTCACTGTGTTCGTTTCCTCTAACCGATTTCATTGAAATTTTGTGGGTGTGTATACTTGGTTCCAATTTAAAAGATAGGATAGTTTTGAATTCGAGAAGAAATATTTTTTTTTCATCGAAATTTTTTCTATGCTCCTCAACGTGCTTCTCTTAATATATAAAAATCCCGTGTCACGGTGTTCGTTTACGCTAATCTTCGAAACCGCTTAACCGATGTAATTTGAAAATTTTCTCTATGCTCCTCTCAACGTGCTTATCTTAATATATAAAAATCCGATTCATTGAAATTTTGTGGGTGTGAATTGTTGGTTCCAACTTAAAAGATACGATAGTTTTGAATTCGAGAAGAAATATTTTTTTTCATCGAAATTTGTTCTATACTCCTCAACGTGCTTCTCTTAATATATAAAAATCCCGTGTCACTGTGTTCGTTTACGCCAATCTTCGAAACCGCTTAACCGATGTAATTGAAATTTTGTGGGTGTGTATTGTTGGTTCCAACTTAAAAGATAGGATAGTTTTGAATTCGAGAAGAAATATTTTTTTTCATCGAAATTTTTTCTATGCTTCGAGTAACGTTCTTAAAAATCCCGTGTCACTATGTTCGTTTACGCTAATTACAAACTGTCCATAACCGAAGCGAGAGTTTTCCAATGTTATTCGCGGCTACGCTTCATATTTATGTTTATGTTGGGGAGAAAGAGGTAGGATAGCAACAAAATAATGTAGTATGTGTTTATAACGGGTGATTTTTTAAGAGCTTGATAACTTTTTTTTTAAAAAAAACGCATAAACGTTCTTTATTTGAAACGTTAGATTGGTCCATGACATTTACTTTTTGAAGATAATTTCATTTAAATGTTGACCGCGGCTGCGTCTTAGGTGGTCCATTCGGAAAGTCCAATTTTGGGCAACTTTTTCGAGCATTTCGGCCGGAATAGCCCGAATTTCTTCGGAAATGTTGTCTTCCAAAGCTGGAATAGTTGCTGGCTTATTTCTGTAGACTTTAGACTTGACGTAGCCCCACAAAAAATAGTCTAAAGGCGTCAAATCGCATGATCTTGGTGGCCAACTTACCGGTCCATTTCTTGAGATGAATTGTTCTCCGAAGTTTTCCCTCAAAATGGCCATAGAATCGCGAGCTGTGTGGCATGTAGCGCCATCTTGTTGAAACCACATGTCAACCAAGTTCAGTTCTTCCATTTTTGGCAACAAAAAGTTTGTTAGCATCGAACGATAGCGATCGCCATTCACCGTAACGTTGCGTCCAACAGCATCTTTGAAAAAATACGGTCCAATGATTCCACCAGCGTACAAACCACACCAAACAGTGCATTTTTCGGGATGCATGGGCAGTTCTTGAACGGCTTCTGGTTGCTCTTCACTCCAAATGCGGCAATTTTGCTTATTTACGAAGCCATTCAACCAGAAATGAGCCTCATCGCTGAACAAAATTTGTCGATAAAAAAGCGGATTTTCTGCCAACTTTTCTAGGGCCCATTCACTGAAAATTCGACGTTGTGGCAGATCGTTCGGCTTCAGTTCTTGCACGAGCTGTATTTTATACGGTTTTACACCAAGATCTTTGCGTAAAATCTTCCATGTGGTCGAATAACACAAACCCAATTGCTGCGAACGGCGACGAATCGACATTTCACGGTCTT
>NW_023466724.1:0-7246 GCF_013731165.1 Rhagoletis pomonella
CATGAGTGTTCTTATGTCTATTATTTGGCCACTAAAAATAATAGATCGTTATCCCCCTCTCATCTTCAGCGACACGTTAACAAAAAAAATGTGGAGCGTTTAGTAGGGATATGAGAATGGTGGTTAGAATGCAATTCACGGGCTGTGGTTTGATCGACGTTAGACCTTACATCGAAATCGTTCTACATGATCTTCATCAACCCCATCCTGACTCGTTCAGTTCGCCTTTAAGCGCATATGTATGTATGTACAAATGCTCCGTCTTTCGTATTTAGTTTCAGTACGCATTACATAAGCTACGGTAGATGAAAGGCATTGGTAAATGATTTGGTTATGAAACTTTTCTTATTTGCTTTGATCGATTTACTAGCAATGTACTGAGGATATAATATAACAAAACTATGGATATAACAAAACTAAACTTAATTAATTTATTCCAGCCGGGTACCCTGTAATAAGGCAGAATCAATGGAGTCTGGAGGCCCGCCATATATTCATCGAAATTCTTGAGAAGGCGAATGTACTGAATGAGTTAGCGTGTTGTGATTAAATCGGCGGAATAATTGCCAAGCACTCGGTGTTTAGCATCGATCAGTTCATATGAGTTCGAACCAAGTTTCCGTGAAACATAGGCTCTAATTTTTGGTGGGGCTAGTTTTTTGTGCATAGCCCTCTCCGGCCACGGACGGTTTAGGATTGGGAATGAACACTTCCGAGCCTATCTCGAAATGGCGTTCTCTTTTGCGGGTCAATGCCCGTTGTGCGGTTTGTTGATATTGTGCGAACTGTCTGTCTCGAATTTCATCAGCCAGAACTTTACGTTGTTCCACATCCTGGGTATGGTATGGATTTACATCCAATAATAATTTATATTCGTTTCCATCTTTCACATATTCACTACCGGTGTGCAGAAAATATGGCGTGTAGCCCGTGGCTGAATGTACTGAAGTGTTAATATCATGAATAACACGAGAAAGATGGTTTTCCCAGGAGCAGTGTTCAAGAAGATCAGCCATGTGAGCACGTAATCCAAGTTTTATGCTTTTGTTTGTCGCCTCCTCCTGATTGGCTTGTGGATGGTACAAAGGGGTTTTCATGTGTTTGATATTATAATCGGCGCAAAGCTTTGCGAAAGTTTGACTGACGAATTGAGTACCATTATCTGATATAATGAGTTCGGGGCAGCCATTCACAGTGAATATATGTCGAAGAGAATTGACTACGGATATAGCGTTTGCACTTTTCATGGGCTGCGCCCAGACATATCGCGAGTAGCAGTCGATGGCTACGAAGATCCATTGGTTACGATTTTTAGACATGGGCAGCTTACCGACGAAGTCAATCGATAATTGACGACCCGGTCGTTTTGGTTCTCTATATTCGCCGTGAGGTGTTTTGGTGCTCTCATTACTTGGTTTAATGCGGTGGCATAGTTCACATTGCCGAACGTACTGGTAAACGGACTCATACATGTTTGGCCAGTAATAGCGTTGTGAGATACGTCTGTAAGTTTTCCAAACACCCTGATGCGAATGTTGGTTGTGGTTTTCATCGAGAACTTTGGCTCTCTCAGAAGATGGTACACAAAGTGTCCACAGTATTTCCGCACTTTGATTGGAAAATTTCAATCGATGGTATAGAAGGTTGTTTTCGATTTTGTATCTATCTAATGGTTGTTTTGAGGCCATGGCATGCATTTTGTTGTACCATTTATCGCCAGTATTTGGGTCAATGTTAATCACGGACGTGATTGGGGAAAGATTCACGTGAAAATCACTCGGAAGGTCAATTGGGTTTCTGCGAACGATGTTGAGAAGAGCAAAAGAACGAGATAAGGCGTCAGGAAGTTCCAAATGTTTTCCTGGTTTATGAATAATTTTGAGTTCGTATGGTGATAATCGGATCGCCCAACGACATAAGCGACCAGTTGGATCTTTGAGAGTTTGTAGCCAGCGTAACGCTGCATGATCCGTTACCACAACCAATTCACGACCCTCAAAATATGGACGAAACTTTTCGACCGCTAAGAGAACGGCTAGGCATTCCCGTTCGGATGCTGTGTAATTTTGTTCGGCTTTCGAGAATTTCTTTGAAAAATACTGAACCACCCGTTCATTCCCATCATGTTCTTGTACTAGAACAGCTCCCGCCGCGATCAGCGATGCATCGGTATAAACCTTGAATGGTTTTGAATAATCTGCCATAGTCAGAACGGGAGTAGTAGTTAAATACTCTTTGAGTTTGAGAAAGGCTTGTTCAGCAGCGGTATTCCATTCAATGGGTCCCTTTCGGTTTCCTTTATACAATTCGCAAAGGGGAGCTGTGATCTCCGAGAAATTTGGAATAAATTTACGGTACCAGCCTGCTGCACCAACAAACCGTCTGACTTCTTTTGCCGTTTTGGGCCGTGCGAATTCAACAATAGCTCGAATACGAGATGGATTCGCAGATAGACCCTCTTGAGACAAAACGTAACCCAGGAATTCCAATCGTTTACAGCAAAAATTCGATTTGGATGTTGAGATGGTTAAGCCGGCCCCAGCCAAACGTTTTGCAACAATAGCCAATATCTTAACGTGTTCTTCAAACGTCGAAGTGCAAATTATGAAATCATCCACGTATGCGAATGCATGTGGAACTAAATCCCGAAAAATTTTATCAATGAGAATGGCTAATGTGGCGGGTGAATTTCTCAACCCCATCGTCATGCGACGAAAAGCGTAAAGCCTGTTCCCGAATGCAAATGCTGTTTTCAGTTGGCTCGATTTTGCCAAGGGAATTTGAAAGAAAGCTTGAGACAGATCAATACTGGTTAGGTATTTTGCTGACTTTAGTCGTGCTAAAATCTGGTTAGTATCCGTAATTGGATAGGCATTTGGAACGGTGATTTTATTCAATTCTCTTGCGTCCAAGCATACGCGACAAGTTCCGTCTTTCTTTTTTACAGCCAGAATTGGTGACCGCCAAGGACTTTCTTCGATGGTCATAATGATGTCACGACTACGCATTTTGTCCAGTTCGGCTTGAACTTGTTCAGCCACGTATGGCGATACTGGATACTGGCGTTTCATGACGGGTTTTGCATCACCTGTGTCAATTACGTGTTCGATCTGATTAGTGACATTTAAGGGACCAGACACAGGAGTTGGATTAAAAAGTTTGAGAACGGCGTCCAACATTTGTCTTTGTTCTGGAGTGAGATTATGTGGAAGGCTGACGGTGGTCATTTTTGGTGTATCTATGTCACCGTCTAAACCGAGTGTGGAAGTGTCAATTGGCTCCAGATCACTACTCATAGAAGACTACCGACCGTATATAATACATTCACTTTACCAATGGCCTTAAAAGAGATCGAATTATCGGCAAGACCAATGGATGTTTTGGTAGGTTGCAACTGTCCCCATTTGTGCTTCTCATAAAACGTTTGTGATACGACTGTGACTTCGGCTCCACCATCGAGTAAAACCGTATGAGAATGGTTGTTAACCATAACCGTGAGATAATCGCAACAATCGTTCGGAATGTTATAGGTCAAACATTTCTCTGAGATAAAGAAAACATCGCGGAGTCGTGGTTGGTTAACTTGATTAACCGCGTCTTGTTTGTGATTAGGGACTGGAGCTGAAGTAGGTTTGGTAAGTGGGGGTGTTCGTTCAGAACATTTGGTTGATGGTTCTTTGCCATCCCTTTGAGTTTGATTATATTCGTTAAGAATCAGAGTAGAATTATTACTGGAATTCGGGACTGAAGATACGTCGATTTGTAGAGGGACTTCGGTAGAATGAGGATTATTAGAGACAGTGGATTTAGAAAAAGTTATGGATTCTGAGTACGATGGGCCACTATTCCCAATCGACTACCTTATGCGTTTTTTGAACACGGGCATTGGTCCGACGTCACTCCCGGTCGTGTACATTTGTAGCATATCACCCGATTCGGTTGGGTTCGACACCTTTTGAAGTGATGACCCCACACGAGACATTTTGCACATCGTAAATTTTCGTCCCCTCAACAGTGAGAAATGGGTCGACGATGGTTCCTGCTTTCGTGTCATTCTCATTTCGATTTGTGTCATTTTTATAATCACCGACTGGTTTCGAATCCGTACGTTTCCGAGATGGTTTAAAGGGTTTCTTATGCTTGCCCACGTATGCACATTCCCTGTCATCTGAGTCGGATCCAGGGAACGAAGCGGTATATTCCGAATGTGAAGAATCATCCGGCGAATTATGTAGTGCCGAAATTTCCCGTGGTTCTAGTCGCTGTCTATCCGAACGGGTCCTTTCCGGACGGGATGTGGCAACAATGAACGAATGCGGTGCAATTCGCTGAGCGAACTCCCGCAATTGTTCTAACGTGTGGACTTGTCGAGTGTGGACGAGTTCACGAAGATGATCGGATAAGGTACCGATGATGATATCGAGGTGATCCCGTTCATCCAGGCCACAGGCATTACCCTGCAATTGGAATGTCAAGTCATCGATATGTTTCAACAGTGTTTGCGACCGTGGGTCGAATTTAATCTGCGCATATGACATTATTACTTGAGCCCGAGTATGTTTGTTGAGGAAACGAGCACGAAGTTTTGTGCAAAAATCCTGATAATCTCCGAACTTTCTCAGTTCGGTGAAATACCATTGTCGAGCGGCCCCCGTGAGTGTGGGTACCAAACGCGTAACCAATTCATGGTCGGGTACCCCGATCTTATATCGAAATGAGCCAATAATAGCCAAATAATCTTCAACCGATAGAAATTTTTCGTTTACGTGAACGCCATCGAATTGAGCACGTCCCATCCATGATGGTAAGCCTCTAAATTTCCTATCCATTGCATCCGCTTGGGCAGATTCGTCGAATATAGTGGCTTGATTTGGTCGTGATTGCGGTGGACCGGATAGCGAATAATTCGGATATAAATGAGATGGTTCATTAATTGGTTCTTGGGTATGAGACGTTCTAACACCACGGTAGGTATTGGTCATTTGAGTTTGTAAGGGTGACGGACCAACCAAAGAAACATGAGGAGGATCCACCGATGGTGGTATCCAGGTATGATTCAAGGTCGGTGGCATGGTTTGGTTAATGTCACGAACGTCAGGTATTGTTGGCTGCAAATGAATCCGATCACGGATCATTTGCTGTTGCATCTGTGTTTGTGTTCTCAACAACTCAGACACCATTACAGACAGTTGGTGCAATGAGGGTGTTGGTTCCGTTTCGCCTGACAATGAATTAGGAACTGCTGGTTGAGCATTTGAATTAACCGTACTAGTGGTCAGGGTATACCGTGGTTCAGTTGCCTGAACCGAAATCGGTATATACTGGTTTGAAATCGGATCCGGTCTAGTTAAGGGTAAACGTGGTGATGGAACAGTATTTTGAGCCAAACTCATTGTTCCCCGTTCATTATCAAACCCATGGAAAGTCGAGTTCAAACTTAATCGGGAATCGCACGTCGGGATTACCGTATTCGGTGAAGACATCCGAAGCTCACGAATCTTCGATTGAAACCTTCCGACCAGGTCCTCTTGGCGTGGAGCCGATTCAGGTTTTAACTTTAACCGAGCGGTTCGATAACAATAATGTATCATTTGATGAAGGCGACCCTGCGGTGTTAACGCCTCATTTGCATTCAGTTCTCGATATGCTCTCTCACATATTTCCAACTCATTCATTTGGTGTATGGCATGGGATTTTATCAACCATGGTTGGCCAACGTAAGCAGATATTTTACCATTGAGAGCAGTTATTTCGGTGTCGGTCCACTGAACTGGTGCTGGATATAGATTATATATCTCACCTTCGATCTGTCGCTGTTCGTCTGTCAAATAGGTTGCATCGAGAATGGGAAACAATTCCATGTTGAAAGACTCAAATACAAAACTGTAAACTCAAATTATTAAAAATTCTACCAGTCCGTTCTAAAGTCCGTACTATTAACGTCTAGGTTATAAGAGGATGGTACTCGATTAAAATTTTTACAGTATTTACGTCAGTTTATTATTTAATATTATTATTATTCTATTCTATGATAGTGTGTGAGCTAAATCGGCGAGAAAAAAAATCAATGTTCGTTTGGAACATGCAATTTCGAAATAAAATAATGCCGAATAAATCAATATCTATTTTAATATTACTCTTAGTATAACAAAAAAAATTCACGCTCAATTGGTTGTATGTCTCATGTGATTTTCGGTCCAAAATGTAATTTTATAATATTATACCGAACGTGGGCTGAGAATGGCGTTTAACGCACTCGCTCGAATCTTCTTATGGATCAAGTTGTTTGCTCCCGGGATGCAGCGAAGGCCTTGAATACTTAGGAGTATTACCTGTATCTCCTTCGGTCCCTTCTGTCGCCAACAAGGTACGCAACAAAGATCAAGACTATCCACCCCCGAATTTACCGGAAGACCAAATCAGACTGAGAATATTCAACCAGTTTGAGAATGTTAAGCGAAATTAATTTGATACGAATTTCAAATCTTATTGGTAATGAATACACGAAAAATAAAGAAAAATGAAAAGTTTGGTTCAATTAGTATTGACCGTGTTATCGGTTGCGTTACTGGAACTCATACCGAAAGACGAAAAGAGGCAAAAATTATCGGTTCAAAAATCTTGACCGTCAATGTGTGGTGTTACTTGATTAAAAAAAATTCAATTAACTTGCTTTTCAGAATTGGCGAACTGAACTGAACGAGAATGGTTATGACTGCTGATCAATGGTGTTCGCATCGCAAATCGATCACCATTCACCCCCTCGGAAATAAAAAATCAAAATATATACAAAAATTTTGATTGAAAACGAGCTCCAATAAAAATCAATTAAATCATGCCGTGTGAAGACTGAGGACGATAATGATTTACAGTGATTATGAATTCAAATAAAATTATTTGATTCAATCTCAATGACGATTTATAATAGCAGAATTTCTAAAAGAAAAAATTAATCCAAAATCGATTAAACTCGAATATGTATGGTTCACCGACGTACAATTTTGTGACCAACAAAATGAGAAAAAACGACTAAAATATTTTAATTTTTCTTTAAATCTAATTTTATGATGTATTAAATTGATTCGATGATGAAATTGCTATTTTCCCTCAGATGAGCACGCGGTTATTTTATGCCGGGCTTAAGTGTGGTTATGTTCAACAAAAACTAATTTTTTTTCACCCGTTTAGTTGGGCGCCAATGATTTGCTTGACCTTATTTTGTCGGTCCAAACAGGAATCTCGATTT
>NW_023466725.1:0-7245 GCF_013731165.1 Rhagoletis pomonella
TTTTAAAGAATACAAAATATACACATGCCCATGCGGCTTATAGAAGCGCAGGGACCTCTTGCCAAATTGGTGTTGGTTTTCTCAGCTAACGTAGGCTCGGAGACAAAAAGGGGTGTGGTTAAAATTGCAAAGTGCGAAGAAAACGCCCTTATTCTTCGTATTTTCTGTCTTTTTTAGTGCCTTATTTTGCTTTTTTTGCAATACCTAGTGCCTTTTCCTGCCTTTTTCGCTATTTTGTTTTGCCTTTTTTTCCCTTTTTTGCAACACCTAGTGCCTTTTCCTGCCTTTTTCGCTATTTTATCTTGCCTTTTCCAGCCTATTTCGTTATTTTATTTTGCCTTTTTTATAGGTTTTTAGGTCCTAAAAATCCGTTCCCTGATTATAACATACCACAAGGTATGCTATCAGCTTCCCATTCAATTTTCGATACTAAATCTTAAAAAAAAATGTCGAACTGAGTTTGAATTTGTTCACCCGATGCCACTATCAAGTAAATTTTTTTTTCTCTATGGATAACTTTCTGAGATGTTTGCAATTTACCGTTATTCAGCTTAAACAAGAGTGGTTCCACTTAATCACGTATGTATATCCATCGAGCCAATTGAACAACCTTAATACGAAGTAAAGATAATCAAATCAAATTCTCCATAAACCGTAATACATCACTCTTCGACAGGCCTGATGGTTTCTGAGAAACTAATTAATAGTTCCACGTTTTTTGTTTTTTGATGAAAAAATTAAAAAAAATTTACATTTGAACAGGGGAATAATAAAAAATAACGATTTTTCTGTATTTTTTTTATTTCCTGTTCCTTTACAAAAAAATGAAGCTACCAATGTAGAAAATCGATGGATAAATAAGAAAGGAATGGGTGGTAGAATGAATAAGCAGAAAAGAGAGTTACTCAGGTGTACACGGTGTATGAGTAGCATTATTTTCTGCTCATTTTTTATACAAAAGATCTGTGTGCCTCTTTTATTTGACCACTTATTCCTTCCTTATTTATCCATCGATTTTGTCCATTGGTAGCTTGATTTTTTTGTAACAGAAGAGGCCTTAACACAAATGAAACAAAATTTACACAGAATCTTACTTGTTATTTTTTCCATGTTAAAGTTTGAACTTGTTAATTTTTACATCGAAAAACAAAAAATCTGGAATAATTAACTATTTTCTCAGAACTATGAAGCCTATCGAATGGCCTAGAAAACTGAATACTCAAAATATTTCAAAACGATTTAAAAAAAAGCTCGAAACTTTGCGAAAGTTTGTTGATTTTTGTTTAATGTTGCACAAAAATTGGACCTTGGATTTATACGGTTTTTGTTAAAGTATAAACTGTACTTTTATATAAAAATAATTAAAATTAATAATATATTAAAAATATCTATAAATAATAAAATGGATACGTAGTTAAATATTGTCGATATGTGGGTGTCGTAAAGATTTGATAAGCACTATAGCTAGGAATATTGCCATAATATTAATATTACTAATGAAATGCTATGTCCAGTTTTAATACCGCCTCTTTTTCCATTAAGGCTTAAAAATGGTTTTGGTTAGGAATTGTACCTGAAAATGTGTGTGTACATATATATGTTAATAAATTTGCAAAAGTGTAAATGTATGTACATGAACAAGTAAACTTTCTCGTGTCATCAAATTATTGGCCTTGAGGAGAATGTACCCTGTAGGGAAAACACGAACTAGTGAACCAGATTTGTAGTTCAGTACTAGTTCTTTTTTGCCAAAAACGAACCAGCCCGATAGTAACTAGTTCCTCACCAGTCCAAAAGCAGTGAAATGAGGTACTTTCACTAAACTATTCTATTTTAAATTTTAAAAGCAGGGAAGGTAATCATTATGAGTAAAATAATTTAAATCAGCATTTAATCATTATTTTATAAATTAATATTGCGTTTTATTTTTTCGCCCAAACGGAAATAATTATTATCTGATTTTTATTTTTGGGATTACAAATATGTAATGATTATTTTATGATTTTTATTTTTTCGCGCAGAGATTATCATTAATTTTCAGTTTTATTTTTCCACTTAAAAATAATGATAATTTATAAAATTGAAAAGGCCATAAAGACGCAACCTACTGAAATTTTTACCTGAAAAGTTTGGGTCTTATTCCTTTCATAAGGGTGCGGCTACCTCTCAAAAGGATACGTCGGTTATCACGCTGGTATAGTTTTTGTGTAGCTTAATAATCATTATACTTAGTGATTCCATAAACAAAGGCCAAGATCATGAAGGACAATTGAGAAAGGCAATGCAGTTGCAGAAAAATAGGCATTTAAAAAAAAAGTGTCAAAATAATTACCACTTTCTCACTAAATTTATTTAAAAATGCTAGCAACCACAGCTACCTTTTTTTTAAGAAAAGACAAATTAATTTTTTTATGCAATCCACCACAGCTACCTTAATACAGTCAGTCAATAAAGTTTAGGTACAACGAATTTTTTACAATACGGGCAACTATTTTTTTAATATTTTAGTTTTCGGTAATTTTGTATAAAAACATGGTCAATTCTACAACAAAATCTCCAAAAATCTGAGTTCTAAACCTTGTGCAAAATTTAAGAAAATTCTGCAAAATTTCATTAAAATAATTCACTTTCTATTTACGCTCTCTAGAAAAAGTTGTTTAGCCCATTTAATTTTAGTATAATGAAGTGCAAGTATGAGGAACTAGGACTTACCAAACAACAAAAAAAAAATTGCTAAATATCAATGGTAAGTCCTAGCTACCTCAAACTTGCACTTTGTTATACTAAAATTTAATGGGCTAAAAAACTGAGTACTTAAATTTTTTCTAAAGAGTGTAAATTGCAATACTTGGATGGAAATTCGCAGAGTTTAAACTTTATTGACCGACTGTATATCTTATTTAAGTTAACTACGACAAAAACTTTCGAAGTACTTCATATACATATAAGCTTAAAAAGAACTTAATTTAATTAAAAATCAATATGCTTAAATTTAGACAAGTAAGACAAAGTGAACTAATACTTTTACTTTTAAGCAGAACGGACTTTTGTTTTTATCTTACTACTTAAGTTTAATACTACTACTACTACTAATGTGGCTTATAAGTATTTAATATAGAAGGGAACTGTTTCGACAAGCCTGATTAGAAATGTAAATCTAAGGTGACGAATTTATAACAGGTTGGGAACTATAAAAAATGGATGCAGATGGAACTAGATCTCATCTGTCGAATTAGGAACTGGTTTGGAACTAAAGAAAAGGGGATGCAGAACGAACTAGATCTCATCTGTCGAATTTGGAACTGGTTCGGAACTATAGGAAAAGGGATGCAAAACGAACCAGATCTTATCTGTCGAGTTTAGAACTGGTTCGGAACTAGAGCCAAAGGGATGCAACGGGGGGCAATTGACACTTCCTAGGACATCGCAATGTTAAATTCGCCAGTCGCTAGCATGCAAAAGAGAATTAACGCGTACTAGTCATGGTTCCAAACGAACTAGAACCGAACCAGTTCCGCACTAGTTCGTTTCCCTACAGGGTTACTGGACGCAACACTCGGCATGGGCACTTTTGGTAAAGTAAAGATTGGCGACCATCAAATTACGCACCACAAGGTAGCAGTAGAGATATTGGGCCTCATGCATAAAAAGTGAGTTTAAGCACCAACTTGATTTTAAGTACAAATTCTTGAGCTTGAGCTCATCCCTTGATTGCAAAAATTTAGTCTGAGCTTAGACTCATTTTTTATGCATGAGGCCCATTAAATCGCATAAATTGGTTGGAATGGTTGGAAGTGGACCAACAACTTGCTGCCTTCTCGTCAATTTGGTTACGTTGTGTTGACTACCTCCGGAGGCATTATGTATCTTGAGGAGGCCAGACGTAAACATTTGGGAGGCAAAATGCTAGGATTCTATTCTAAGCTGGGCACTGAGTATTCACACTTTTGTTAACGTATTGAAGCCATTGCAGCTGGCAAGAGCAACATTTTTATATTATTATTTACAAAAATAAAAAGATGAAAGCCACTTAAAGTAGTGAGTAAATTTGCGTGGAAGAAAATGAAGAATAAAGGAATTTGTATGATGAATATCGCGGAAAATCGTTTGCATCAAAACTTCTATTCAAATTTGTATTTGAATTATGACATCAACAGGGATGCTTTGAAACGTATCTTTTGAAGAGAAATTTTTATAATTCTTGTGATTATTGATTTTTTTTTTAGAATTATAAAAGTTAGTTTATATTAAAAAATATATTTAGACTACAAGTATGTAATGTACTTTTATTACGAATTGAAACGATTTTAATGAGTATTCATAGCTTCATAGCAGTTACATCAAAATGCATATTTGACAAGAAAGAGTACAAAATTGCCCCGTCATAGTGGCGATGATATTTCTGTACAAAAAGTAAACAAAGCCGAATTGCATGTTAAAAGAAAATGCCAGAGCAGTAAATTTTCTCAATAATAAATTTTTCGATAGTAAACGGGGTTTAATTGTGCTATATTCTAAAAATATATGATATACAATGACAATTAATAAGGAAAATGTGAAAAAACTTTTGTGGAAGTAAAGTGAATTTCAGTGCATTTAAAGTTTCTGATGCGTCGTTTACTTTTAGATCAAAATTATCAAAATCGACAAATTCAAATTAGCGGTACGCCTGACGGTGCCACCTTTGTTCGCTGCATCGTCCATATTAGGCACATGACGTTTTTAAATTCATTTTACATACATACATACATAAGTACCAGTCCAAGATGAGAAAATAAACCTAAATTAGTAATTTTTTTATGAATGTAGTTAAAAAGTTCACAGAGGAAACGCCGGAAAACAATGTATGGGCAATGACATTTAATGTATACAAATTTAGATGTCAACAGAATAATACCAACAATAAAAAAGCATAACTGAAGTGTGAGAAGGCTTTAAATATCATTTAAAGAGGTCAATACATTTCTTATAAAATATTTTGATTTTTGCTGGGTGTAACTCAGTCGAAGGGCTATTAAAGAAAATAAAATTCTGAAAAGTAATAAACAGGAAAAAAGTGCACACAAAGTTAATATTTTACCCAAATTCATAAAAAATTAAGAAATCGAATTTTTTATAAAAATGTCACTGTACAGAGCTATATAAATCTATTTTAAATTTTTTTAATAAGGCCACTAGCATATACGGTTTTTATAAATGAATCTTGTAGCTTCACGCTATATAAATACATATGTATGTATGTATGTATGTTTTGGCTGGCGAAATATGTACTTTTGTCAACTAAGTAAAAACGCGTATGAGTAAATTTAAAAAAAGTTTTTAAATATTCAATGGCGCAACACAGCAACTCTTTTTGTTGCACGAAACCCTTGAACACGTGCCTGTCATCTATTTCGTATGTTTCGACATTTCGCTATTTTGCATTTCTTTCATTTTGACGTCATTCGCATTGTCAGATTTTTGAAATTCGTTTAGGTTCGACATTCTGCTATTTCATAATTCTTTCATTCTCATGTCATCCATCTTCCATTTCTTACCTTCCATTGCCGTTCGCATCGTCGAACGTGCCTGTCAAACACTACCGCCATCATGCTTTTCAGTTTGGCAGGCACGTCCGCTGTTAGAAAGAGAATATACAACAAGTAAGAAAGTCTAAGTTCGGGCGGAGCCGAACATTAAATACCCGGCGCAAGTATTAAATATATGTTTTCCACCTTTCCGAAAGCTACCGCTACATGATAAGCCGGGGTGTATACATTTTAAGTAAATTAGCGTCCTTAAATTTCGAAATATTGAAATTTCAAGCATATCTGAAATTTACCGTTATATGAAAAGCGGCCTCAATTTTAGTCCGATTTCAACAATTTTCAACGGTTTGCTTTTATGTGGCAAGCACAATAACCATACCGAGCTTGGTACAAATTGCTAGAACGGTTAGCGAGATACATATATGTGATCACAAGTGGGCGGTGCTACGCCCATTTTCCAAAATTTTGTCATAAACGTATTTCTTGGTAAAGAATTTTTGCAATCATCAATTTTGGATAAATTAGCTTCAATATTTACTGATTTATCGAAGATTTTGTATTTCTCGAAATTACCGTTATATGGGATGTGGGCGTGGTTATTGTCCGATTTTAGAAATTTTCGGCCAATTGGTATGCTGTACCAGGACCAACAACTGTGCCCAGTTTGGAAGAAATTGGTGTAGCGGTTACCAAGATATACACATGTAACCATAAGTGGGCGTGGCTACGCCCATTTGCCAAAATTTTGTAATATTCTTATTTTTCGTCTAAAACTCATTGCAAATATCAATTTTGAGTAAATTATCTTCAGTAGTTACTAAAATATTGCAGTTTTTGTTTTTCTGAAAATTACCGTTATATGGGAGGTAGGCGTGGTTATTGTCCGATTTTTAAAATTTTCAGCCATTTAGTATGCTGTACTAAGGCCAACAACTGTGCCAAGTTTGGAAGAAATTGGTGCAGCGGTTACCAAGATATACACATGTAACCATAAGTGGGCGTGGCTACGCCCATTTTCCAAAAATTTATAATATTCATGTTTTCCGTCTGAAACTCATTCTAAGTATCAATTTTGAGTGAATTATCTTCAGTAGTTACTAAAATATCGCAGTTTTCGTATTTCTTAAAATTACCGTTATATGGGAGGTAGGCGTGGTTATTATCCGATGTCGCCCATTTTCAATACCATCCGTCCCACGCCCAAAAGAAGTTCGCGTACCAAGTTTCGTTAAGATATCTCAGTTTTTACTCGAGTTATCGTGTGCACAGACGGACAGACGGACGGACGGACGGACGGACGGACGGACAGACAGTCACCGCTTAATAGATTTCTCTTTTCATTCTGATCATTTATGTATACATTTGTCTATATCTATCTCGATTCGTTTTGCCTGTTACAAACAACCGTTATGTGAACAAAGTTATAATACCCTTGTGCACAAGTGCGCTCGGGTATAAAAAGGGGCATAGGATTTCATACTTGTAAGCATGATCCAACTACACAAGATCTGACAAGATGAAGCAAAAGAAGAAAGTAATTTTCTGGCTGACGTTTGTAATTTCGGCGCCTTGTTAATTTCTTTGAAAAGTAAACAAAGAATATGAAGACGAAGCATAAAGAAAAAATGCAAGCAATGTTGTAGCACATGTTTGTGCTAACCAATTTATTATTTTAAAGAATACAAAATATACACATGCCCATGCGGCTTATAGAAGC